>NW_007732354.1:20262-128497 GCF_000696425.1 Galeopterus variegatus | reverse complement strand
CTGAAGAGGCAGTCCCTACCCCAGTGAATAGGCTTGGTGCCTTTGTCGAAGATCAAATGGCAGTGAGTGCGTGGGTTGATTTCTGGGTATTCTATTCTATTCCATTGATCAGTGTCTCTGTTTTTATACCAGTACCATGCTGTTTTGGTTATTGTGGCTTTGTAGTATAGTTTAAAGTCAGGTAGAGTAATACCTTCAGCTTTATTTTTTTTTGCTCAGCGTTGCTTTGGCTATTCTTGGTCTTTTGTTATTCCAGATAAATGACTGTATAGTTCTTTCCATTTCTGAGAGAAATGTCATTGGAATTTTGATGGGGATTGCATTGAATTTGTATATTACTTTGGGTAGTATAGTCATTTTCACTATATTGATTCTTCCAATCCAGGAGCATGGGATGTCTTTCCATCTTTTTGTATCCTCTCTAATTTCTCTCAGGAGTGGTTTGTAGTTCTCGTTATAGAGATTTTTCACATCCTTAGTTAGTTCAGTTCCTAGGTATTTTATTTTTTTGGTGGCTATTGTGAATGGGCAGGCTTTCTTGATTTCTCTTTCTGCTTGTTCACTATTGGTGAATAGAAATGCTACTGATTTTTGTGTGTTGATTTTGTATCCTGCTACTGTGCTGAACTCATTTATCACTTCTAAGAGTTTTTTTGTAGATGATTTGGGCTGTTCGATATATAGGATCATATCGTCTGCAAACAGGGACAGTTTGACTTCATCTTTTCCAATCTGGATGCCCTTTATTTCCTTCTCTTTTCTGATTGCTCTGGCTAATACTTCCAATACTGTGTTGAATAGGAGTGGTGAGAGTGGGCATCCTTGTCTGGTTCCTGTTTTTAAAGGAAAAGCTTTTAGTTTTTCCCCATTCAGGATGATATTGGCCGTGGGTTTATTGTATATGGCTTTAATTATGTTGAGATATTTTCCGTCTATACCTAATTTATAAAGGGTCTTTGTCATGAATGAGTGTTGGATTTTATCAAATGCTTTTTTGGCATCAATAGAGATGATCATATGGTCCTTGTGTTTGATTTTGTTAATATGGTGGATCACATTTATTGATTTGCGTATGTTGAACCAACCTTGCTTCCCTGGGATGAATCCCACTTGATCGTGGTGAATGATCTTACATATGTGCTGTTGTATTCTGTTTGCTAATATTTTATTGAGGATTTTTGCATCTATATTCATCAAGGATATTGGCCTGTAGTTTTCTTTCTTCGTTATATCTTTACCTGGTTTTGGTATCAGGATGATGTTTGCTTCGTAGAATGTGTTTGGAAGCTTTGCTTCTGCTTCAATCTTTTGGAATAGTTTGTAAAGAATCGGTGTCATTTTGCTGGTAACATCTTTTAAAAAACCTTTTCGAAGTGTTTTTTTGCTGACCTATAGAAAAGCAATAAATTTTTAGTATTAATGTAGCCAGCCACAAAGCTAAACTGTTATTATGTATAATAACCTGTCTATACATTCTATTGGGTTTTCTCTGAAGACAACTACATCAAATGTAAGTAATGACAGATATGAGTACTTCAAAAATTCATGGAAAGACTTGTATTATCTTTTGGGTTTTCCATGACGTTTTAAATTACCCTCCAATGCATTTGCCTTCCCACCCTTATGCTTTCCTTTCTGTTTAATGCCCTACTGGGCTGGCTAGGACCTCTAGTGTTAAATCTAGGAACAATAATGGGCATTCTTGCCTTCTTCCTGCCCTTTAAAGGAACTGCCGCTATATTCTAATGCCTTCCCACCAAGAATGATATTTGCTGTAGTTTTCTTGAAGACAGTCTTCATTAGGTTAAGGATTATCCCTCTCATTCCCAGGATACTAAGAGGTGTGTATGTAACTGTGTGTGTGTTGGGGGGGTGGGGATTTAAATCATGAATGGGTCTTGAATTGTATCAAATTCTTTCTCCCATGTCTGTTGGAATGATCTTATACTTTTTCTCCTTTAATATTTTATGTGGTGGTGAATAATATTTATAGGTGTTTAAATGTTAAACCTTCCCTTTATGCCTGGTTAAACATAATATAGGCATTGTGTTATCTTTTTTTTAATTGTACTTTGCTGGATTTAGCTTGCTCAAATTTGTATCTGTATTTACATACGCAATTGCCTTATACTTCTTACTACTTCTTTTACTGTCTTTGGGCATCAAGATTATTCTAGATGTATGGATGAGCTGGGAAATATTTTATCTTCTATTTTATGGATGATTTTTTGTAATATTAGCGTGATCTGTTATTTGAAAGTTTGGTAGAACTTGCCCATATGACCATATATGCCTGGGAGGTAACATTTCTGCTTCAATTTATTTAATAGTTAAAGGAAAATCCCTTTAGTTTAGAATTCCTTTAGCTGTTAGTTCTCATTTTTTATACCAAATTATACTATTCTAAGTATTTCTTTCATCTAAATTTTACAATTTAGGATATAAAGATTTTGATCCTTAGCATCTTTTAAATCTCTGCTTTACCTATAATCATGGTTCTTTTTCATTTCTAATACTATCTTTTATCTTCTTTCTTTTTACCTTAATCAGTCTTGCCAGAGTCTTTCCAAAGAACCTGTTTTTGGCATTGTTGATCTTTTCTATTGTATTTTTGTTGTTGTTGTTGATATTGAGGTCTGTGCTTATTTTTATACTTTCTTCCTTCTCTCCATGAGCTCATTCTATTTTTCCTTTATTTTTTTTTTTTTTACTTCTAATTTTGGAAACTTACCTTGTTAATTTCCAACTGCTTTTCTTTTTATGTACTCTTTGTATTGTTATATTTAACAATTTAAAATGTTTTTTAAAAAATCCCCACACATTTAGAAATTTAAAAACACACTTCTAAATAACTCATAGCTCAAAGAAGATAATCATAATTGAATTTAAAGGATACTTACAATTAAATGAGAATGGGACACGGCAAAACATGTGGGATATGGCAAAGTGACATTTTAAGAAATTAAGAGTTGTTTGGGCCAGCCCGTGGCTCTCGGGAGAGTGCAGTGCTCATAACACCAAGGCCATGGGTTCGGATCCCATATAGGGATGGCCGGTTAGCTCACGGGGTGAGCGTGGTGCTGACAACACCAAGTCAAGGGTTAAGATCCTCTTACCGGTCATCTTTTTTTTTTTAAAAAAGAAAGAAATTAGAGTTGTTTGAAACTCCTTCGGTTATTGAGCCAATAGGTGGGGAAAGGGGTCACTCTATTTTTTGGTGTGACAAATTGCCATTAGCAGGGGTAAATTATGTTGCTGCCATGCAAAGGAGGCAGAGAGGATGATGTCTGGAACCTTGGTAATTCACATGGGTGCCTCTTGCTATTTCCATACTCAATAGTCCTGGTCAATGGAATACTAAGGTAATCTAACAAAGACAAGACTAACAAGAACTCATAGGAATCCTATAGAAGTTATGTCTTGGGTCACCCCATCAAATAAAGACCCCTAATTGGCCAATGTGCTGGCAGAGGATAAGGGAACACAAATGAATAGTGGAAAGAGGTAGCTTGAATTACTAACTTCGGACCTGTGGCCAGCTGCGGGTGCAGGGATGTAGCAATTGTGTGCATACTATTTAATTCTTTCCCCTCCCACTACTTCATGCAAAGAATATCTGTAGCAGCTAACACTTTAGGTTTTGAGTGGGAGTACATCTGTATCTACAGGACTCTACAATGACATTGCAGATGGAAATTCCTGTGTCCTCTGTCTTGGGAACATGGAGTGTTCACTTGGATAGAGGACTGGAGAGTGCATGGTGAAGGTGAGACGGGTGGATTGTGCTGATATCTCCGTTTGCCCTCTGTGTCTTCTGCAAACTCTCCTCTATGCTGCTCTCTGGCCTGGTGAGCTGAGCATGTGGATTAGCCTCGTCCTGTGGCTTCCAGTTCGGTCTGGCAGTGGGGAACTCTTCCCCTGAGGGAGATCAGAAGCAGAAAGGAGAGGACAATGAGATATTTATTCCTCTGGTCCCCTCCCTGCAGGGTTACTTTGGACAGACAGTGTCCACCAGCAGCAGGTCACTAGTCCTCTCAAGGTAGCCCTCTTTACACACCCTTTACTTCCAGGTTTTGTAAACACTCCCTCCCTTTATTCCTTTGGGCCCAGAAATGTAACAGGTCTGTGGTCCTATCTCTGAGATATTGAGCTATTCCTTGTGGTTTCCTACACTCTGGCTACATCTTTGCAAATAGTCCGTGTGTTAAGCCCTCCTAGATTTATCCTAATTAGAAGATTCCCTATTCTTCCTGTTGGACATCTAATGAAGGGTCAGGAACAGGATCCTCAAATGAAGAAGCACACTGCAATAGATTGCCTTTTTAATGATGTATTCTAGGGCTGCATTCCATTAACTTAGATTCCTATTTTTTTTTCCTTTTTGTCTTTTTTCGTGACCAGCAATGGGATCGCAACCCTCGGTGTTGTGCCCGCACCATGCTCAACCAGTGAGCGGACCGGTCTCCACATGGGATCCGAACCCTCGGCGGGAGCGCCGCCGCACTCCCAAGTGGCACACTTCTCCAGTGTGCCACTGGGCCGGCCCTGGATACACCTTTCAAAGATGGTAGATGTTGGCTTTTCCCAGTTAACTTGTAGATGTATCCCGTGTGTACTGCAGCATTTGGCACAGCAAGAACAGTCAACAGTCAACAGTCCAACAGTAAGCAATTGGAATAAAAAGTTTTATTCCCACCATCAATTCATCAGTGCCAAGGCTTTCATCAGATAACATCTTAGCAAATCCACTGATGCAATTTTTGGCAGCTTCGTTATCAGCAAAAGCTTTTCACTTCTGAGTTTGACATTTTCTTATGTTAGTTATACATAAAGTCAAAAATCATCCCACCACAAAGCAACAAAATATAAGAGAATAATAGAGGCAAGTGTGGCTGGTGTGAGTAATTCAGCTCAGGGACAAGGATTGTCACCAAATGAGTCGCTGGTGCCAAGTTTACACAAAAATAAATTGTGCATATCTATAAACACCTCAGGTACCTCTTAACTAGTAGTTGCCAGAAATACCTTTTTTTATACTTTTACTTTCAATGTTTCCATGTCTTTTTATTTTATATGAGTCTCTTGTGTATATGACACTTACATGGATTTAATTCTAATTTTTTAATCCAATCTGACAGTCTTAATTGGTGCATTGAGTTCATAATGTTCACAGAATCAGAATAATTGATAGATTTGGACTTATTTTTCTAAACTTACCTTTTGGATCCTAGTTCTTTTTCTTTCTTCTTGCCTCTTTTTAAAAATTGATTTATTTCTTTCTTGTTCATTTAGATCTCAATACTAGGAAATTTATATGTTCTCTTTCTATTCTTTGAATGGTTTTCTTTGAAGTTTTACTGGAGTAATTAATTTGACAGAGTTTAATTTCAAACCATTTTAACTCCTTAGAACACTTCGATTCCACTTCTCCCAATGCACATACTATTATTATTATCTCGTATCTCAGTTCTGTCCTTTTTTAAGTCCTACGGTTTAGATATATTATTACTTTATACTCACAATTCTTGTTTGAATTCATATGTAAGTGTATCAGTCAGGGTTTGATCAAAGAAGCAGAATCACTAGGAAAGATATAAAAGGACATAGCAAGAGATTTGTCTTGAGGGTTTGATCTTCCTCAGTATGGGAGCTGTTTAAGCCATTAATATGATGCTGCTGCTCCTGCGTCAGTTCTGCTATGCAGTCAAAGTTAGAAGACGAATGTGCAGTGAGGGAGACAAAGACAAACTGAAGGCTGCAAGCCTGGGCTGGAACCACATTGACAAACTAGAGCCACGTCAGTCTCTCACCACCTCCAGGACTCCGATGATGGTGAACTACAGAAGAAACTGGTGCCCTTTGTCATGGAGCTAAACACACACCTATCCCTATAGAAGTACAATTCATAGGACTTGCAGGAACTGGGACCTGACATTGAAGGTGTTATTGACAAGTCTGCTTATCATTGCAAGCGTTGTTCTTTTATGGTGACTTTGATTTTATAGGATTGCTTTTAAGACCTTCTTTTTGACTTTGGCGATCTACAGTTTCAAAATATGAACCAGCAGATGAGCAGCAATATGTACGAGCTACAACAGCATCTGTTATCCTGAACTAAAGGGAAGATGGTCGCTGTTTCACATTTGCCTTCCAAATCCTTTGCAAAATGTCTCTGATGGCCCATGCTAATCTGGATCTACACAGGGAAGGAGAGTCTTAGAAATACAGTTCCACCTTAGCTAAATTAACACAATACAGATCCACCACAATATGTTTACCCACTGTTTTTGCTTATTTTCCTCAGGGCCATTTGTCTTCTTCTTGAAGAATGTACTTTAAAAATACTTTTAGTGCAGGTTTCTTGGTAAATTCTCAGTTTTTATCTGTACATGCCTTCATTTCACCTTCATTGTCAAAAGATAGTTTTACTGGGTATATAATTCTAGATTGCAAGTTATTTTCTCACAAAATTTGAACATATGATTATATTGACTTTTGCTTTCATTGGTGCTGTTGAAAAGTATGCTTATTATTTTAATTGTTATTTTGTAGTGATTTCAACTTCCTCTGACTGCTTGTAAGATCTCCTCTTTGGACAGAGAGAAGAGGAATTAGGCAATGGGATCACAGAGACAGAGATCGGAGTGATGCAGCCACACCAGGAAATGCCTGTGGCCACCAGAAGCTGGAGGAGGCAAAGAATCCGAAACTTCCAAAGAGAATGCAGGCCTGGTAACACCTTGATTTTGGACTTCTGGACTGCAGAACTGTGAGACAATAAATTTCTGTTGCCTTAAAAAAAATTTCATCTTTGACTTTGATGTTCTGCAAGTTTACAAAGTTGGGGTCAGTTGTGGGTCACTTTTTATTTATCCTGCTTATCCAGGCATGCTTCTTGTATCTATAGATTCAAGTTTTTCATCAGTTTTAGAATATTGCACATGCTATCTATTTAAATGTTGCCTCTCATTTATTCTCTGTATTTTCTTTCTGAGATTTGATTTTTTAAATACCCATCTCTTTCCATAGTTTATATCTCTTAACATTTTTATATTCTCCAACTCCTTGTCTCTCTGTTACATTCTAGATAATTTCTTTGTTCTATCTTCTGATTCACTAGTTTTCTCTTCATTTATGTGTAACAGACAGTCTAACTCATCTACTGAGTTTTCTGTTTCCACAGACATACATGTACACATACAGCTATACCTGTGCATACGTTTATGTATATATATATTTATATCCCATCTTTCCTGAGACAATCTGAAAATTTGCCTGCTCATTCACTTTTGCTTGTTCAATTAAGTGGTTTTATTCTTTATTTCTTTAAATATTTTAGTCATGCAGTTCAATAATCTGTAGTCCCTTGGGCTCTAAAGCTATTGCTTATTGTCCTTTCCTATTATCATTAACAGAGATTTGGTGATCTTTGACTATGAGACTTTTGCTTGATCTTAGTCTGGGTGACTCCTGTCAGCCTAAACTGGAGACACTTTATTCCAGAGAAGACTTTCTTCTGATCTTGCTTAGATCCAGAAATGCTACTCTCTCAGGATTGCCTCAGCCTTCAGTCCCTTGGTCAAGCACGGGAGCTCCTGTCCCCTGGACCCCCACCTCATGACCTCCCCAGTGCTTCACATTCTCATCAGCACTGCCTCTGCATTCCAGAACAGCACCTCTTACCTTTATTAGAGCTTTTTTATTTGTGTGTGGGGTGGTTTGAATTATTATCTAGTGTCACTTCCTTTCAGCCTGAAGAATTTCTTTTAATATTTTTGTATGGAAGGTCTGCTTAACAATGAATTCTCTCAGTTTTAGCTTATCATGGAAAGTTTTTATTTCACCCTCATTTTTGAAATAGTTTTGTTGTATGTAGAATTCTTGGATGACAGTTTTTGGTTTTGTTTTTGTTTTCTTTTAGCACTTTGAATATGTCATCCATTGCCTTTTGCCATTTATTATTTCAGATGTGTGGTCAGCTGTTAATCTTATTGTGGTTACCTTTTATGTGATGAGCCATTTTTCTCTTGCTGCTTTAAAATTTTTCTCTTTATATTTGGATTTCCACATTTTGACTATGATTTATCTAGGTGTGGAACTTTTTGTTTTTATACTATTTGGGTTTTTTTTTTTAGCTTGTTGGATATGTAGACTGGTGATTTTCATAACATTTGGAAAGTTTTCAGCCATTATTTCTTCTTGTCTTTTGTCTGACTCTTTCTCTCCTCTCTCTCTGATATTCCCATTATGCATAAGTTTGTGCACATAATGGTGTCACACTTTTTCTGAGATTCTTATTATTTTTCTTTATTCTTTTTTTTCTTTTCTTAAGATTGCATATCTCTATTGTCTACCTCTCAGTTTGCTTATTCCTTCTTTTGCCAACTTAAATCTATGGTTGAGCCTCTCTAGTGGATTTTTCATTTCAGTTATTGTGATTTTCAACTGTAGCATTTCAGTTTGGTTCTTTTTAAAAAATCATTTCTATCTTTACGTTGATATTCTTTATGTGCTGAGCCACTGTTACCATGATGTCTCTTAAATTTTAAACATGGTTTCTTCTAGTTTGTGGGGAAAATAGAATAATTTAGTCAGCCCCCCCCACCTTAGGTCTGGTTGGGGGTGGTGCAGCACATTTTTTGTAAACAAGTTGTGTGTGGGTGGAATTAGTATACATGTGCACCAATGTATCTTTCTAGTTTGTTGCTATTGTGTGCTCTTCAGTTTGTGAAGCAGTGCTGTTGCCTATTTTTAGCTCATGTCTAAAAATAAAACATGTTTACTCTGCTGGCAGCTGCTCAGTTTTTCTTTGGACTTTGCCAGTAGCAGTCCAGTTTCTGAGTTTCTCTTTGGACTGCCTAGGTATTAGATGTGTGTGTGCTGAATAAAGACTATTCTTCCTTCAACCAAGGCTCCAAGGACTGTTTTGTCCTGTTACCTAGCTCATAGACCTGCGTGTGGAGGATTTGTGAATGGGCTCGAGGGGTCTGTGAGCTCCAGACCCAGCCCTAGCTCTACATAGTTCTTTGAACATGTTTATAATTTGAAGTCTTTGTTTGCTAAGTCCAACATCTGGATCCCCCTCAAAGGAAGTTTTGTTGCCAGCTCACCCCTGACCCTATGTATAGGTCACACTTTGCTGTTTATTTGCAATTCACATAATTTTTTGTTGAGAACTGAACATTTTACATAATACATTGTAACAACTCTGTGTATTGATCCCCCCTGCTCCATCTAGGGCTTAGTGTTGTTGTTATTGTTTGTTTGGCCTGTTTTTTATTTAGTGACTTGGCTAAACTAACTTTGTAAAATTTATCTCTCCCACAATGTGCAGCCTCTGATGTCCCTGCTTAGATTTTTTCCCCCTTGCTTTTTTTTCTTTTAGACTGGCTTGCTAGGTGTTGCCCTTGGGTCTTCATAAACCATTTAGTGGTTAAAAGACAAGCTTAAGCCCCCTTCACCAGTTAGAGTTTTACCCTTTACCTCTGGCTGTGTATGTGGCTTGGAGACAGCTTTCATGGTTCAGGGTGTTTACAATTTTGCTCACACTTAGTCAGGAACTAGTAGCTCAGAGTTTCTCCAGTCACTACTGAGAGCAAGCAGCCTTGGGTATACACACAGTCTTCCAGACCATCAGGAAATTAGTATAATTTTATTTTTAAGCCTGGCTTCCTAAGAATCCCCTCTGTGTCAGAGTAGCTTATTGTTTAGCCATTGTTCTGTCAAAGGTTATGCCCCTTAAGCCAGAAAGGCTGTCTGTTTTGCTGGTGGATACGTGTAGTTTAGGGAATTAGTTCAAGCCTGTCACACTTTCTACTCTGATTTTCCCGAGTGGGGGCAGCCTAGCACATGTGCACAGTCTTCTGGAGTCCTCGAGGATGACTGTAATCCCAGAAGGACTATTCTTGGCTGAATCTTTACCTGTTTCTCAGTTAAATTTCTGGCTTTGCATTTCACTTGTTGCAATTAATGCCTTGGAGCTACCAGTCTCTTTTTAATTGCTACTCACCAAAATATTCATTATTTTTAACAACTTTCCTGGCTTCTTTCCAAAAAAGTCAGTCCCCTCAGGAAAAGCTGTGGAATTTTCCATCCTTAAGGCCTGACTCTCTCCTTGGGCAGAACTTCTGCACCATTGAACCAGAAGGGCAGGGCAATCAGTTCACTTCTCCAAGAATGGCAACCTGTTCTACAAGTGAGCACTGAAATGGAGGATGGTATCCCTTGATCTTCTCAGGTTGTCCCTCTCAGCATGGAACCTCCACCCTACAAGGGAACTAGCATTCCTGCTACATCTGTGTCAGAACCTTTGCTTTATTAGTGGGAGCTGAGTTGTCAAAGGGTGTGTTATGGATTGAATTGATACGTTCAAATCAAAAATGATATGTTGAAGTTCTAACTCCTAGCCCTAGTACCCCAAAATGTGACCTTATTTGGAAATAGGCTCTTTACAAAGGTAATCAAGTTAAAGTGAGATCATTAGGTTGAGCCCTAAGCCAATATGACTGATATCCTTCTAAAAAGGGGAAGTTCGGACACAGAGACAGACAATTTGAAGACACACAGGTGGACATCATGTGAAGACAGAGTGATGCATCTGCAAGCTCAGGAATGCTGAAGATTGCTGGCAAACCACCAGATGCTAGGAAGAGCTAGGAAGGATTCCCTACAGCTTTCATGGGGAGCATGGCCCTGAGGACAACTTGATTTCAGACTTCAAGCATCCAGAACTGTAAGACAATAAATTTCTATTGTTTAAGTCTCTATTTGGTGGTACTTTGCTACAGCAGCCCTAGGAAACCAAATCATCTCAGCTGTGATTGCCTGGGATAGTGCTTCACTACCCAAGGCTGTGGTGATAAGAGACACAAGGGCCTGAATATCAGCCACTGAGGAGAGAGGGAGAGCCCCTGTTGGTGGCTGCATCCATCCAGAGAAGAGTGTCTGGAGTGGAGTTTCCACTACATGGAGTTGGGGGATGGGAACACTTTGTGGCTCAAATGCCATATACTCATTGTTCTTACGGAGATGTACTGATTTTTTTTTTTTTTTTTTTGAATTTTAAAGAAAAAGTTTTTTCAAGATCTGAGAAACAATTCATACAGATTGATTTTTCCAGGAAACTGTAGCTACACGATGCATTGCATGTATCATGCTAAAACATGTGTCAGACACAAATACAAAAACCATGACATAAGCCACCATTCTTCAACAGTTTGAGGAAAGATAAAATGCCTAAGGAACAACACGGATGACTTGCACAGGTTAGGCTATTTACTTTAAGCACCATTTTAAAAAAAAGGAGCACAAATGATGAGTGTGTTCAGTTATATACACTGAGTGGAAACTTTGGCATGAGGAATCAAAGCATTTTGGTATAGAGCATTAACACGGATTTAAAAAGTGCGTAGAGTCAAAGGAATGGAACCTCTAGCATTCACAAGCGACTTTGTCAGCTAAGCAGTAAGACACTCTACAGCAGGTCTCTCTGATCGCTGGCACTAAACACAGTTGCAGCTACTTTAGGAAATCATGAAGCTAATTCAGTAATAAAGCAAGGCTCTTCTCATCCGGAGGCGTATAGGCCAGCATCTCTCCAATGTGTGCAAACAGTCTCAGTAGATGTGGTGCTCCGTACACCTGGGCACGGGGTCCCCAGGGTGATCTGTGAGGATTTCGGCATACCGCAGGCTCTCACGTCTGTAGAGCAGCCTAGGGCCCAACGTCACACTGTAGTATTCTTTTATCCCTGCCACAACTTCCTTAACAGCATATTCCCCATTATCTGTGTTTCCTCTAGATTTCTTGTAATTGGCATAATTGTCTAGAATGGAATTCACATTCTTGACGGGAAGATAAAAGAGCTGTTTCCCCAGGGTAATTAAATCCCAGTCATCAGCAAGCCATGGTTTTAGCTCTTCAGGAATCTTCTTTAACTTCAACTCTGTTCGTGAATGTTTTCTCACTTTCAGTGGTAGCGTCCACCCAGGCCCTTTGCTTCCGAGGAGACTGAGGCATCTTGATGCTACCGCCCCATCTCCATCTCCAGGTGTTTTCTGTTTGTCCTTTTTTGTTCTCACATCAGCATTTCCTGTGGCAGACCAGATGTCTTCTTTCCTGCGGTGGCCTTTTCACATCCCCTCTGCGTATTGCTCTTGATCGGCTTTTTGAAGTTCTCGCTGTTTCTGCAGATTAGTGTCCATGCATTTGAGTACTCTGTTCTCTGAAACCCATTCATACCAGTTTTTATCCCCGCCACCGTAATGTCCAAAGTATGTCATTTGTCTGTCCTTTATGGCACTCTTGACCCACTTTGCTTCATAAGGAAGAGGTCCATGAAATCACAGCACTTGTGCACCTGCCTGGAATTCAGGCTTCGGGTGCTGCTTTGGCTCCGTTTATAAGTGATTCACTGCCGCCTTCTCCCGCCACCCCTAACCCTCTACCCCTCCTTAATGATCTTCTTGAGTAAGTGTTTCTCCATTGGCTGTATGCCCTTAGAACAATTTTTGGAGACTTTAAATAGTTGGTTTTAAGCATTTTCCATCAGTTAAATGGTTGTTTCACCTCAGAGAGGGTCCACCGAGCTCCTCACACCACCATTCTGGAAATGACACCGGTTTAATTTTCTGATGGATTGGGATAGAAAGAGCATTGGCTCATAGAAGATCCTGTCACTCTGCTCCCCCTTCTCCCCAAAGGGAGCAGAGTCACCACCACCACCCCGCTTACAGTGGAGACCACCACCAGCAAGACTCAAGTCTCCCCCGCCCCTCTGCAGAGCAGCAGAAATAGAAGGGCAGAGGAAAGCCCCCGACCCTCATCACACAGCAGGGGACTTGGCACTGGTGTGAGTCCAGAGGGCACCTGGGAGTGGATTACTTCTGTGAAGCAGGCAGCCAATCCCAGGAAAAGGGAGCAGTGGCAGGGAGAAGGGGTGAAAGGGAAGTGGGCAGCCGGGCTGGGGGCGTCACCGATTTCTCCACACATGCAGACAAAGCGAGGGCAGGGGTGGCTGGATTAGAGGCCCAAGCCAGGGCCCTGCCAGATCTGGATGGTCCCCAAGTGACGCTCATTCATATTTTACTCCCTCTTCTCTCTCCCCGCAAAACACACCACTTACCCCCAGTGTGGCCCTTTGAGATGGAAGGATTTATTTAATTCAGAGACACAGTATAGAAACAGAGTACTAGCCAAGCCCAGCGGGTCCATTGGACGCAGAACCAGGATGTCTGTCCCATTCTCTCTGCCTTCCCTGCTCTTAAACTCGTCTGAGGGCTGAAGGTTCTTTGCCAGGTGTCCCCTCATTGCCTCAGGGATGCCATTGGCTCAGGGGACTGTGTTGTAGACGTTGTAGTTGTCCTTCTGGGTGATGTGCAGCTTCCAGGGGAAGAGGCGCTTCTGGGAAGGGAGGCCTTGGGCCTGCCTCACCATGAGCCTCACGTCCTCGTCTGACAGCAGCCGGACCAGGTCCCCCTCGGGGTCCCGGTAATTTAGAACGATGTCTTCCCTCTGGAACTCCCGCCTGGGTGGGAAAGGTCAGGGTTAATCAAAGGTCAGAGGAGAGAACCCAGAGGCTATGGGCTTAAGCAGAGGGGTGGGCAGAGGGAGGGCAGAGAGTTTATGGCTTGGGTCTAAGCATCAGAAAAGGTCAGAGCTTGCTACAGGCCTTCATCAGCCAAGTAGCCCAAGCTCTCATTGTACAGATGGGGAAACTGAGACCTAAAGGGGAGAAGGGACGTTCACAATAAATTAGTGGCACAGCCTGAAATGTCTGTGTATAAATGTGCTAAATCCTTAAGAACTCTTTGTGAGGCAGAGCAGTGGGTTTGGCTGGGCACAGAATAAAGCCCAGAGAGATGCCTGTTTGAAGCTACTTAGGAGAGAACTCCGTACGGACTGGGGCTGTCTACCTGGCTGGGGAACATCAAACTTGATCTGACCTTTCTATACATAATTTGCCAAATGGGAAGCTAATTGACTTGCGAACACTTTGATCCCAAAATTCCACTTCTCAAAAATCATCCCAAGGAAAATCATCACAAGCCCTGTAGGGCTGAGCTGTGAATAAAACAGGAAGGCAAAATAGGTGCAAAACACCTAGACTTTATACTAACACTTAATATTTCTCCCTTCGTTCTCTCCAGGGGATGAGACAAGTCACCAAATATGTGAACAAAGACGGTCATCACATTTTTTATCACATCATGCATTGTTTACAGTAGTAAAAATGTGGAAGAAAACCTAAGTAGCCAACAAAAGAGTGTGGCTCCGTTACTTATGGTGCAGCCACAGAGTGGTGCTGTGCAGCCCTAGTAATATTTGCATGCGTGTGTGTGTGTGTGTGCGTGTGTGTGTGCGTGTGTGTGTGTGTGTGTACTGAAGAGAGCTGAATGTACATCAGCTAATGAGAGGAGTATGAATGCGAGTGTATTACAAAAAGTTCCTGGAAAAATAAATTAGAAGATCATAAAAATCTTTTCATGAATATTTGAAGTACCTTCGTATAAGGTGATTTCACTTCTTTGAATGAATGAGTGAGTCAGTGAATGAACGAGATGAGATGAAAGCAGCTTTCCAGATAAATTCAGATCTTGACCTATTCTGAAACTGAAATACGTCTTCTTGGGGATGCACAGCTTGGTGACCTTCCTCACTTTTCCTCCTCTGCATACTGGGACCCAGACCTTATCTGCCTTTCCCTTTCTGACATGATTACTGACATTTTTTTTTTATGAGTAGGTATTTATGAGTATAGTCAAAAATGTAACAATGCTATTACTGTTCTGTAAAATAACTACCCAGCAAAGACCCGGATCTTGGGAGGTGGTGAGTTCCTTGCTGGTGGAGAGTCCAAGTCCAAGGCTTTTAGCTACAGAGACTTTAGCTCTAGCTGCAAATCTCTACTCCCAAATGATGTGACCTCAGCTTACTCCCTTCACCTGTCTGCAGCTCCCGGCTCACCTCTATACAGGCTGATGATACCTGACCGTCAGGCTGTGAATAAAACGAAAATGCAAAACGGGCGCAAAACACCCAGCACCTTAATACCCGTACTTCATAGTTCTCCCTCTGTTCTCTTCTCCAGGGCATCTGACTTCTCCTCCAGTCCCCAGCCCTCTCACCTCATGAGCTCCAGCAGGTCTTTGAATAGTGGAGTGCTGCTGAGGTCCTCCTCCACTGCTATGTCCCTAAGGGGGCAACAGGCAGGGGTGAGGTGGCATCAGGCCAGAGGGGGATGTGGGGTGGTGAGAGGTGGGAATGAGGCTGGCCAGGCCCTGCTGTACATTGACTTCTTGTTACAGTGTTGTGGCTTATCTGGAAGGCAGTGGGAGCCACTGCAGGCTTTGGAGTGGGGGCAGGGACAACATGGGAGTATGTGGTGTGGGGGATGGGCCGCTCCTCCCAGCAGGCCACACACTTGATGGTGCTGATTGTGTCTTCGTAGTAGTAGCAGCGCAGCCAGTTGGTGAGGTCGTCTTCCTCGGGGAAGTCCTTGAGGATCTTCACAAAGGAGAGTGGGAAGATGCCTGTGGCTCCCCGGACAGTACCCTGAGGAGGAAAAGAGGGGCCACCCAGTTGACATGAGGACAGGCAGCAGGGCCACACCCAGGAGCCCCGGCCCCTTCATAATGATGAGAAAGGCAGACAAGGTCTGGGTCCCCATATGCAGAGGGAAGAGGAAAAGTGAGGAAGGTCACCAAGCTGTCCATCCCAAGAAAACTTATATTTCAGTTTTAGATTAGGTCAAGATCTGGATTTATCTAGAAAGCTGCTTACGTCTCATTCATTCACTCATTCACTCATTCACTTCACTCACTCATTCATTCTTTCAACAAAGACTCCGTGAACACCAGCTATGCGGCAGGCTCTGAGCACTCAAAATAGATAAAAGTCCTTGCCTCCTGGAGCTCCCGTTCCAGTGAAGGATGACAGGGGACGCATGGGGGAGCAGGCGAATTGTACAGTGGGTCAGATGGTGGTGACTGCCGCTCGTTTACTCATCCCACAGATACCACCAAGCCCCTACTCTAGACCATGCGGCCAGAAATCTATTTCTCCAGCCCAGTCCTCTCCCTAAAGCCCAGACCAAGCCCTAGGTGTTGGCAGTGCTTTGTACAAATGCTCTCTAATCGTCACCACAATCCTGTGGAAGACAGATTATTTACATGCCATTTTACAGACACATAAACTGAGGCTCAAAGTGGCCCCAGCTGCTCCCCTGCCCTTCCTCCAACCTGAGGCCAAAGGCTGGTCAGCATACTGACACATGGAACTTTCCAGTAAACAGGAAGGCAATAAACGTTTCCTGTTTCTGGAGAGTGATCCAGAGCTACCCCTCAGGCGGCTATAAGAGCTGTCGCATTCCTGAGACAGAGATCCAGGATTAGGGACAAACAGAAACTGCTAAATCAGCTAGACCAGTCACCTCTTGCTCCTCTCCAGCCCTGGACACCAGAGACCCCACCCAACCCTCAATTGTCCCAGGACCCCTGGGGGCTAGCCCTGCCTCTGGGCCTGTCCCAGAACCTCCTTCAGAACCCTCACCACCCCTGCCCCCCACCTCCCAGCCCACCAGGAACCAGTAAAGAGAATCTTGTTTAATAACAATAGGGCCCCAGGCCAGGCCTCCACACAGTCAGTAGGGGCTCTTCTGTGAGCCACGCTGGGCAAAGCAATGACTGGGACAGACAGGCCTTGGCTTTGAAGTCTCACTGTTACGGGTAAATGTGTTCTCAAAGTTCCATGTATTAGAAACTTAACCCCCACTGTGGCAGTGGTAAGAGAGTGAGAAATCCCATTATGGTAAATGAAAGGTGGGGCTTTAGAGGTGATTAGATTGTGAGGACTGTGCCCTTGTGACTGGATTGCTCCATTCATGGAGTAGTGGGCGTGGTTCTGACGGCCTTACAAGGAGAGTGAGTGAGCAGGTGAGCTCTCTCTTGCTCAAACCATTCACCATGTGACACCTTGCCTGGCTGTAGAGTCACCACCCATCAACAAGAAGACCCTTGTCAGATGTGTTCCCTGGACTCTGGCCTTCCCAGCCTCTGAAACTATAAAGAATAAATTTTATTTCTTTATAAATTACCCAGTTTCAGATATTCTCCTATAAGCCACAGAACTGGACTCATACACTCACTTAAGTGATCCCAGGACCCTCGCACCAGCCAGGCACTGTGTACTCAGGCTCTCTGTGGGCAAGTCCTGCATGTCTACCATCTCCTTTAACCCTTCCAGGAACCCCATGAAGAAGCTGTCAGTATTATTTATCTCCATTTACAGAAAGGGAAACTGCAGGGTTGAACAACTTTCCAAAGGTTCACAAAGCTAGTTAAAAACAGAGCTAGGAAATTACACAGGCAGACACTGGAGCTCATGCCCTCAATTACAAGTTTTTATTGCTGCCTGCAAGGCAAGCAATGTTATCCCATACTGGAGATGAGTGGTTCTCACCCCCAGGAGCAAATGTCTGGAGACTTATATGATTTTTGCACCACAGGGTTTGCTACTGGCATCTAGTGGGGAGGCAAGGGTGTTGCTGAACACCCAACACCGTACAGGAAAACTCCAGCAAAGAATGACCTGGCCCCAAATGTTGGTAGTGCCACTGCTGAGAAACCATGTTATGCACCAAGAAATTAAACCCAGTAGGTTAACTTGTCCAAAGCAACCTGTTTGTTGGGGTCAGAACCAAAGGCAGGTACATGGACTCCAGAATCTTCTCCTCCCACTAATACCTGCCTCCCCAGGGGCTGTGTTCTCACAGGCTAAGCCCACCACACACACACACACACACACACACACCTGGATATCCAGGACTCTGCTCAGATGGCAACTCTTCCCTGAGGCTTTCCCTGACTCCTCCTCAGTCTCTGCACCACCATCCGATATACACGCCTGAAGCTACCTCACCTCCAACCTCATCTCCAACCTCACCTCTATCCTCACCTCAATCCTTATCTCCAACTTCACCTCCACCTCCACCCTCATCTCCAACCTCAACTCCAACAGCAACTCTATCCACACCTCCAACCTCACCTCAATCCTTACCTCCAACTTCATCTCCACCTCCACCCTCACCTCCAACCTCAACTCCAACATCAACTCTATCCACATCTACAACCTCACCTCCATCACCTCCATCCTCACCTCCAACCTCAACTCTATCCACACCTACAACCTCACCGCCATCCTCACCTCAATCCTTACCTCCAACTTTACCTCCAACCTCATCTCCATTACCTCCATCCTGACCTCCAGCCTCACCTCCATCACCTTCAACCTCACCTTCAAACTCACCTCCAACCTCAACTCCAACCTCACCTCCATCAACTCCAACCTCACCTCCACCACCTCCATCCTCACCTCCAACCTCAACTCCAACCTCACCCTCCAACCTCACCTCCAGCCAGTCTTTGTTGATCCGACTGAGAAGGAAGATCACATCTCCAGCTTTAAAATTCAGCTCCAGTTTGCTGTTCCCAGTGAAGTCAAACAGGGCCTGGAGAGAAGATTGAGGTAAAGAGGGAGGGAGGAAATATCCACTGAGCTCCTACCAAAGTGCCTAACTTACTGCAGTGTCCCATTTTACAGATGAGGAAGCTGAGGCTCAGGGAGGATGAGTGGCTTGTCTAAGGCCACTCCACTTGTTAGGAGAGGAGCTGAGATTTGAACCCAGGTCTCCCTGACTCCAGAATGGGTGCTCCTCCAGACCTGATGGGATGTGCACACAGAGGGCAGGGTCCAAACTCTCTGGGCCCAGCTCCTTCCCCCACCCCCAGGCCTCACTGTGGGCTCCAGGCCCACCATAACTCCAGCTGCCCTCTACCAGGGCACTGTCCATGCTGGTTTTGCAATGCCCATTTGTCTGTCTCCAGGGGGCTGTGAGCTCCTTGAGGACAGGGCCTTGTCTGAGTCATCTCTGATGACTCAGTCCCTAAGGCAGGGACAGCTCAGAGGAGCCCTAGCAAGCTCGTTGGATGAGTGGATGGGTGGCCATGTCCTGATCACATTCCCTCCCCTCAACTGGGCTGAGGGGTCTCCAGTGTCAGAGGCTGTAGCTCCTCACTTCCTGCAATACCCAGCACTCTCCCTGGCACCCAGCGACACCCAGCAGGAGGGACACAGTGGCTGACAGTGGAGCCAGGCCCTGCCCCAAGGTGGAGGCCTAGGTGCCGAGGGTACCTCTGCTCGTGGAGCTTCCATGCGGTCAGCACTGGCGCCTCGTGGGGACATGCTCTTGCTGTGGAGAGAGAAGAGTGGCTTGTCAGCCCTCCCGACTCGGGGCTCAGCTCCCTGCTTCTGCACAGAGGAGACCCTCGCCAGGGGTGGGAAGTGGGGAGAGGAAGAGGATGCTAAAACGCAGCGCAGGTGCTCCTCTGGGCCGCACCCTGTTCCCTTGCCCTCACAACCACCCTGGTGGTGGGACAGTTCTCCCCTCTTCATGGACCAGGAAGCAGAGGCACAGAGGGGGTGGAGAACAGGAGACCCCTTTGTTAAGTGCGTTCAACTCGTCAAACCCTTCACACTTGTTTCTTCCTCTGTTCCTTACAACCAACCTCGGAAGTAACTTATTATTCTAGTTTCCAGCTGAGGAAACTGAGTCTTGGAGAGGTGATGTGCCCTGTTCCGGGCCTCTGGCTGCCATGTGGCATGGCTGGAATGCAGACTGTGTCTGCCTGGGTGCACGGGGGAGAGGCGCCAGGCATGGGGAGGACACTGAGAGATGAGGCGGGAGGAAGAGAGGGGGGCCAGGGGCTGGGGAGCACTGTCCTGCTTTTCCTGGAATTCTTAGGAGCAGCAACCTCGGCTTTGGAAGCTCAGTGCTATTTCAGTGGCTTGGAGTTTGGGTAATTCTTTCCTGCTTAGGAAGGGACTGGAAGAGTGTGGTGGGCTCTTTGGAATAAGCGAGTAGCAGCGCCCCCTAGAGGCCAGTGTGATACAAGCGGAGCCACAGCCAGCCCCAGAGAACTGAGAAACCAGGGAGGAGGCATTCCCGGGAGCTGCTCAGGGAGAGCTTGGGATTGAGTGGCTCTTCCCTCCTCTACGGCACCCCCTTCTTTTCAGGCAGCCAAACCCTCTGGGGTCAGCCCTTAGTCCCCCTTCTCCAGTCCCCAGTCCTTGCTATCGCGCGCATCAAACGCAGCCCCTCTATCCCTCCGGGTCCTGAGCTTGATTTTCCAAACTCATCTAATGATCCGAACCATCCCGGGGCGTCCAGAGATAGAACCGATCGGTCTTCCTTCTCCGGAGAAGAGAGGCCCTTCCGCAGGGGTCCGGGGCCGGGGGCGGGGCGCTCACTCACACTTTGCGCGTGCGCGGGCGGAGGCGGCGCAGCGCCTGCGGCACCTGCTCCGAGTCGTAGGGCGACTGGTAAAAGAAGATCCGGACGTCCTCGTCCATCAGCACCCAGACCGGCAGGCTGAGCAGGCTCTGGTGGGTGACAGGGTAGGACAGGTCAGCAGAAAGGCCTGGCCATGCCGGCCCAGCGGCTCCTGTCTCTACGAATGAATCCCATGCCTGAGGTCTGGTAACAGAAATAAGTTATTTCAAAACCAAACAAGAAAAACTCAGCAGGCTGAAGGAAACACTTCACGAGTTCTGCTCCTGGGTCCAAGGTTAGGAGGGGAACCACTGGCTTGAGAGGAGTTTATTTGGAAAAGACCTAAAGTTACCCAGAAATGACGGTAAGGGCGATGACAGGTAACACGACCTGGTGGTGACCGTTCCAGGCACTGCGCTGAGGACCACATGTGTGTCCTCCATCCATCTCATGACAACCTGTAAGTCAGGATCAGAGAGGCGAAGGGACCTGCCTGAGGCCACACAGCCTAGCAAGTGACAGAGCTGGGCCACCCAGAGTCAGAGTCCCCCGCTGCTAAAGCCCACACCTTACCCAAGATAACACAACACGGTGGGGGGGGGGGGTTCCCAAAATAACCTAAACTAACAACCTAAATGTTGGTGGCATTATGACCTAAAAACTGCTTCCTGATACCTTATCTCATATCACAGTTGGGGAAACTGAGGTTTGGGGAAACTGAGGTTTGGGGAGGGAAAATGCCTGGCCTGGGGAGAACAGAAGTAGGAAGGGGTGGGGTGGTGTCTCGAGCCCTAGTCTCTTGGTTCCACAACCCGGGGGGGGGGGGGGTTCCCAAAATAACCTAAACTAACAACCTAAATGTTGGTGGCATTATGACCTAAAAACTGCTTCCTGATACCTTATCTCATATCACAGTTGGGGAAACTGAGGTTTGGGGAAACTGAGGTTTGGGGAGGGAAAATGCCTGGCCTGGGGAGAACAGAAGTAGGAAGGGGTGGGGTGGTGTCTCGAGCCCTAGTCTCTTGGTTCCATCCCACTCTGGTTACGCCCATCACAGTGCAAAGACTCCCAGGCCGCGGGACCGCGGAGCACCCAGAGCCTGTGGGGTCATCCGCCAGGCTCCGCACCGCCCAGGTCCAGGAGCACGGAGGGCGGCTTCGGGTGCTGCAGCTCCAGAGGCACCCAGAGCCCTGCAGAGAATCGCACAGCGGCAGCAGGATGGGGAGGGGCGGGGAGCTCCATCTCAGGGGGGCTGGGAATGCAGATCCTAGACGTGGGAGTCGTCTGGGGAGGGGCAAGAGGCAGCTAGAAGGTGTATAAGGAGCCAGACTGATCCTGGGATCAAATCCCAGCTCTGCCTCTCCCCAGCTGGGTGGATCTGAGCAAGCGTGGCTCCGGATGTTCATTAATATCTCCCTCGTGGGATTGTGGGATTGTCCTCCCACCCTCTCTCCCTTCCTTCCTCCAGAGCTCACCCTGCTCTTCCAGCCCAGCAGCAGGAGGGCGGAGCCTCATACACCCACAAGGAGCAGCGTCCTCAGCACCCCCTTGAGGGGAGATGCCTCCAGTGCTGGAGACCACGGGCCACAGAGCCCAGGATTCCTGCAGCCACCTGCCCTGTTCTCCCTCCACCCACCTGCTCTGACCTCCTTTTGCTCCCTTCCTCCACCAGGAGTCAGGCTCTCTCGCATTCTGGAAGAGGTTCGTATCTTATAAAGCTCTTTCCCATCCTTTTCTCGATAGATCCCGACTTCACTCCTGTGAGACCAGAGGGCAGGAGGCACTGCCCCATTTCATGGGTGAGAAAAACAAGGAGCAGAAAAGATGTGCAGCTCTCCCCAAATCACCCAGCCAGTCAGTGTCAGAGTCAAGACTAAAGAGGCTCCGAGTTCAGTGCTCTTGAGCTGTAAGGATGCCTCGGGGCAATGAGGAGGGTTTCCCTCGCCAGCTTCCTGGGGTCACTATCAAGCCTCAGCTTGTGTGCCTCTAGTGATGGGGCACTCACTGCCTCATGAGGAACACTGTCCCTTTCCTGGATGGCTCTGATTGGTAGAAATCCTTTCCTGACTCCCCTGGCCTCTGCCTTTAAAATGCTCCTTCTTCTGTGTTCCCTTCTCATATGGGTGCAAACAGTTTGCAGTTTGGGGAATACACAGGGTGCCCAGCTAAGACCTGTGAGTGCAGTTAAAATCCAGCCTCTTCTCAGGTGGGGGGGTGTGCTGGCCTGGGGAGAGGCCTTCTCTAGCTTGCACAAAGGTGCTGTATGACCGAGCTGTGGCCTGGTCGGTCATGCCCCTGTCATGTAGGCATACATATGCCTCTGTGTGATTTCGTGATTGACCCCACTGGACAGTAGGTACCTCGGGGGCAGGCACTGGGTCTAACTGACCACAGTTTCCTAACACTTAGCATAGACATTCACCTGTGGGCTTGGAGCATTAAATAAAGATTTGTTGATTCAAAGCATGGTTCCTTAAATTTTCTCCATTGCTCCTTCCTCAATCTCTGGATCCCTGAGAACTCACCCTATTTCTCTCCCCAGACCAGGCACTGAAGATGGGGATCATCGGAGCCAGAGAGCCAGCCTCAGTTCCCAAAGCAGTGCCCCAGGGGTGAGGCCCAGGCTTCTCCCCAGCCCCCAGCACTGTGTGCCTTCCCATCCGAGGTGGCATGGCCCGCTGATACCTTCATGTAGGCGTTGAGGGCAGGTATCCGCGTCTCGGCGATCTCCTGCTTCACGCCCACGTAGACTTTGGCTGAGGAGAGACAAAGAGCCTCTCAGGAGGCTGGCTCGACGCAGTGCCTGGGCTGGGGCTGTCCCTGCAGGCCAGGAGTTCTGGCTGGAGCCCGTCCTCACTGGCTCAGCACCCTTCCCCTTCAGGCATCAGGATTCTTTAGGTCTGTCAAGGCACTTGCAATATGCCACCAAGGTTAACAGGCAGGCATCTAGAATCATGCCCAGATGGACAAATACTTGTTGAGGATATGAGTGAACAATTCCTCAAAAGCAAGGCAGGGTGTTCTGGGGAAGGAGAAACAGATGATGGCTGACCAAGAGACAAATGTCCTCTGCAGGAGCCTTCAGGCGGGGGCCTGGGGGAGCCTCACTGGAAAGCCCCCACCAGGAGGCCAGCGTGGGACCCGCCTGGCTCCCAATGCCCGTGAGACGGACAGGGATAATGTCTGGTGGGGAAGGAGGTAGCATATGGGGGTCTGTGCCGAGATAGACATTTGGGAGTTAGTAGCAAGAAGGTAACGATTAAAGTCACAGGCACGGGTCAGCTTGCCCAGGGGAGTGTTCACAGTGAGAAGACAAGACAGGGGACGCTGGCAGTTCAGGGAGTCCCCACCTTCCAAGGAACATCAGAGAGGTGGGTTCTGCAAGGAGAAGTTGCAGGAGGAGCCAGTGAGGTAGGAGGGGAATTGCGAGACTCTGGTGCCACCGAAAGATGGAGAAAGCTTCACGGAGGAAGAAGTGGGAGAGTGAAGATAGGCCTGAAACATGCCCACGGAGGCCAGAGTTAAGTCCCAGCCCACCGCAGCGACCGGAACTTCGGTGGAGCTGAAACAGAGCCGGGGATCGAGGAGCAGATGGAGGAGAGGAGAGGAGAGGAGACAGTGAGTGACAACTTACAGCAAAAGCAAGAAAACAGAGACCTTTCAGAGCTTGGGGACGTGAAGGCTAAGGGAGGCCGGTTGCAAGAATGCTTTTTTATGGCATGTGGTTGTTTAAAGACAGAAGAGAGTGGAGCAGTGTAGATGCGTAGAAGGAGTCGATATACCAAGGAGCAGGTGAATATACAAGAAGACGAGGGATAGATTATCAGGGGAGAGTCCCCAAAAGAGAGGAGAGGAAAGCGATGGCGACCAAGAGCAGAGCTGGGCCTGGAGGAGGTGAGATCCCCATTGACCCGCAGCCCGGGGAAGGAGGCAGGGACGGGGCAAGGGGGACCAGCCCGGGAGGAGGAAGGGAGAGGCAAGGAGCCCCTGGGGAGCTCCAGTTTCCTCGAGTGGCCGGACGAAGAGGAGCACAGTCGTTTGCTGAGACAGAGAGACAGAGGGACAGAGGCAGAGAGAGACAGACAGAGACAGAGAGAGACAGAGAGACAGAGGCAGAGACAGGGAGACAGAGAGAGACAGAGAGACAGAGACAGAGAGAGAAAGAGAAACAAAGACAAAGACAGAGATAGGAGACAGAGATAGGAGACGGCACACCGCTGAGCTGGGCTTGGTGACTGAGGAAGGGGAGGTCAGGAAGGGTCTCTGAGGTTGGGGGAGGGTGAGAGACAGTGCCCGTGTGTGCAGGGCGTGGAGGGCACCGCCAAGCCCATGCTGGTGTAACCCACTTGTGGTGGGAACGGGAGCCTCAGCCAGAGGTTTGGAGCTGTCCAAGGTGTACACAGGACTGAGCCGGGGAGCAAGGGGCTCGGGGGACTGTCTACAAGCAGAAGCGTGACACTCTCTGGCTTCCCAGCAGGACAGGGAAGGAAGGAGAGGCCCAGGGCAGTGTGGACACAGAGACTGTGAAGTTAGAGGGCTGGACTCGTGGCAGGAGGCAGGGCTGGAGGAGGAGTCGGTGGTTTAGTTTAGCGAGGGAGACCCGGGGAATCCTGACTCCTCGAGAGAGACCAGATGCCGACATGCTCCACTCTGCAGCTCCTTGGTGGTAGACGGCTGAGGCAGGGTGACCGTAAAGGCCATCAGAGGTCAAGGGCTGTGAGGCCGGACTGCTAGAGGTGAAGACCCCGGGGTGATGCAGAGAGGAGGTGGAGGGGTGAGGGTCAGCCGCTGTGACCGCCAGGAGCGGGCCAGGGACTGGGGTCGAAATAAAGTCACTGAACAGTGTCAGCAGAGCTTCAAGGAGGGCGCAGGGGCGAGCGCAGCTCTGCAGCAGCAGGGCTGGGAGCGGCGCCTACCTGGGAGCGCGGGCAGGCTGCAGCTGAAGGGGCTGCTCTTCTCCGGCCCGTAGCGCTCGTCCAGCTTGCTGTGCAGCGCATAGAACTGGCGGTAGCGCCGGTAGATGAGGTATTTGGAGCCTCCTTTTGTCTTCACCTCGATGACAAAAACCTAGGGGGACACAGGCCAGCAGGGAGGTCTCAGAGGCCAGGGCAGAATCTAAACACAGAGGGTGGAGGTTCAGAGGCCAAAGGGATGGAGCAGGGTTTCTCAACCTCAGTGCTACGATAGGGCCGGATAATCCCTCACTGGGATATGGGGGTGTCCTGTGCACCATGGGACGCTGAGCAGCCTCCCTGGACACTACCCGCTGGGTGCCAGGAGCAGCCCTGCCCCACGCTGTAATAATCTAATTGTCTCAGGGTTTTGCCAAATGTCCCCTGAGGGGTCAAATCGGCCCTGTTGAGATCCACTAAGGTAGAAGTTAAGAGATGAGTGAGTTGGAGGTTCAGAAGGTGGAGGGTGAAGGTTCAGAGGTCAGAGGGTGAAGAACCAGGGGTCTCTCTTACAAAGTGGCTGGTGAAGCCTCTCTTCTCCTCGATGTCAGCGATGTTGGCTGAGATGGCCACATCATCTGGAAGCTGTTCAAAGTCGCTGGGGGAGGCCAGAGGAAAAGAAACCCCGGTTATCACCCTGACGTGTCACCTGGGCCCGCTGGGCGTGAGGCAGCGTGCAAAGGAACCAATGGTGTGGCTGGCACTGCTCGTTCAACACCCTCCTGTGCCAGGCCCAGACACCGGCAGTGGGAAGACGGAGATAACGGGACTCAGACCAGGCCTCGAGAGTGACAGGATTTGAAGATGGAAACCATATGTCATAGCCGTATTCTAGTCTAACAAATTGCTTTGCAAACAATCCACGCAGGAACGAGGTATCAAGTGCCTCCTCCATGCCAGGCCCCGGGTCACAGGGGTGAACAGAGTCAACACACCCTGGACAGAGTACTACGGGATCCCCACAGAAAGGATGGCTAATCACATCCGGGTCATGGAAATCCTCAAAAAAGAGATGACCTTTGAGCCGGGTCTAGAAGGTCAAACAGAAACCCACCAGGTAGAAAACTGGGGGAGGGTCTTCTGGGCAGAGGAAACAGCATATGCTGAGGTTCTGATGTCAAGGGGTGGGCCTGGGTTCTGTGTGGCTGGGCCTGGTGCCACGTGAGACTGAACCGGCAGATGAGGCTGGTCTGAGAGTCTCGAGTGCCGAGTAAAGAACTTCCATAGGCAACGGGAAGCCGTGCAGGGCTTCGGAAGGAAGTAGAAACACAACATGATCCCGGCTTTAGGAAGCCAATGCAGGCAACCATGTGGAGTGGAAAGGAGGGGCAGAGGCTTCGGGAGAGCACCATTGGAGGCCCTGAAGTGGCCCAACTGTGAATGATACTGGCCTGAGCTAGACAGCAGGGACAGACACAGGGGCACCTCCTTGGCAGAAACTGTTAGTATTTGAGTTCTCTGCTTCTTCCTGGTTAACCAAGTACTCATTTTGTTCAGAGTGGCAACGTGCCCAGCCCCAAGATGATTGATCACTGTTAGTCTGAGCCAAGCATAAGAATCTTGTTCCTGTTTCCCAGCCTCCCTTGCAGCTCACAGCAGCCATGTGACCAGTTCTGGCTGATGAGACCTAAGAGGAAATCTGGTGCAGGGGCCTCTTGAGAATATTTGCATTCCTGATCTACAGGGATGGACGAGGCCAGCTTGGTATCCTCCCTTAACAACAGCCTTGAAAGCAGGTGTGACATCTGGACCTGCAGCAGCCATATTGCATCCATGAGGCAAAATCATGTTGTCACTGAGCTGCAGAGCCAGCTATAGCCTACCTCTGGACTTCTTGCCATGTGAAAAAATAAACCCCTGTTCATTTAAGCCACCATCAGTTCCTCTGTTCCCTGCAGACTAATGCATTTCCACCGGACACATTAGCAATTTGTGAGCTGTCCCTACGTTATGACAGCAGGGTTTGGGCACTGTTTGGATGTGGTGGAGAAAGAAAGGGCAGTGTCAAGAGTGACACCCACATTTCTGACCAGGATGGATGGGAAAGGGCAGGTTGATGGACTCAGTTTGGGGCATGCTAATTTGAGAGGCCTCTTGGGCACCCAGGAAGCTGGTGTGTAGCCCTGGAGCTCAGCACGGGGGTCTCAGCAGCAGGGGGAGAGGTAGGAGCCATCTGCTGTGGCTTGTGGTTAAAGTCCTCTGTGAAGAGCTATCAGTGAGTAGAGGAGGGGCCAGGAGGGACAGATAGAGGACGAGAAAACAGACAGCCAAGGAGAGAAAGAACGGCCAGGGGTCGCCAAGTCCAGCCACTTAGAGCGAGGCAGATGGGGAAAGGAGAAGCAGTTATGACTCTTCATTGTAGCGACTGGGAAACAGGGCAGGGGGAGGTGCGGCCACACCCAAGGCCTCGGAGCTGGTTGGGACCTCAAGACTAGGGTGTAGACTAGGGTCTACACACCTTAGTCCCAGCCCATGCCGGTCCACACATGACCTCGTCTGCCCAGGGTCTGGGACTGCATGAGAACTCAGGAGGTGACTCAGGGTAGCAGTAGGCAGGCAGAGGAAATCCCCCCCAGCCAAAGAGCATCTTGGTGGCTGCTGTCAACCTTCCCACTCACTTTCCACACATGCCCCCATGGTGACACCCTTGGAAGAGAGGCTTCCTTCTCTACTTTCTCCTCCGAGGTTATGTATTTCATGGTAATTTTGCCTGCAATATGATGGGGGTGGGGCAGGAAGGAACTTGAAGGGTAGAAATGGCCCTGGGCAGGGAGTCAGGCAAGTTGAGTAATAGTAACTACAGCTACTATTTCCTGGGTGCACACTATGCACTCTTCTAAGACAGTGTCCTCTTTGTACAGATGAGGAAACCGAGGCATAGAGAGGTTAATTAACTTGCCCAAGTAAGTCAGGAACCTCGGATGTGAGCTCAAGCAGCCTGCCTCCAGAATTTTGTTTCCAAACACTGCTTGGCTGTCCGTCTCCTGACCTCCCAGAAGCTGGCTGTACGAACTCAGATAAATCCAGCCCTTCTCAGCCTGCTTCCCCATCTGAAATAATAATAATTTGAGCACACCCTTATGTAGCACTGCTTGTTTTAAGCACATTAAGACACCTGTGCTTCTTGGACCTCATAGCTGCAAGGAAGCGTGGAGGGGCTGGGCACTGACCAATTCCCTTGTATATTCTGCCGTAAGTGCTGTGAAGGGAAAGCACATGGTACTTTGAGCTACAACAGGAGCCTGACCATTATTATATCCCCACAAAGAGTCGATAACGCAGCAGGCGAGAGAGACTAGGAGCAGCCCTTGCGAGGTGGAGGGCTTGGCGCTGTGAGAGGGCGGCAGGGCGCGCAGGCCGAGGCTGGTCAGGGAGGGCCTCCCGCAGACGGCACCAGTGGTCAGCCGGGAAGAGCAAGGAGGAGCCGGCCACAGAATGGCAGGAAAGGCTCTTCAGGAAAGGGAAGCGGCAAAGGTCCACAGCCACGCAAGAGGGGCAAGTTCAAGGAACTGCAGGGAGTTGAGCATGGCCGGAGCACAGAGCAAAGGCAGAGTGGTGCGAGACGAAGCCAGAGAGACAGGCAGGTGCCACTCACGAGGGGCCCTTGTGGCTCACGGAGGGGCCTCGACTTGGCGGTGGTGGAGGGTGCCGAGGAAGGGGTTAAGCAGGGCGGACACGGGCAGACATGGCAGAGCAGTCAGGGCACAGGGATGGCACTGGAAATACGAAGACCAAATTCTCGCTTGGCCACTGCCAGCGGGGACCTCGGAAAGATTCTTCTCTGTGATCTGGCTCCTTCCCCTCCTCTGTGAAAGGGGCACAGTAGATGCGCTTATATCTTTGGGTGGCCATGAGGTCCCATCTGTAACAAGTGTAGCCCCTAAAATCCCCACAAGGGCAGGGACTCTGCCCACACTGCGGCCCCAGGTTCCAGAACAGCTCTGGGCACATAGTAGGTGCTCAGCACACGGCATTACCTCCCTCTGCGTTCAGTGGGTCCTCTGGCAGGCAGCGTCGCTATCTGGGGTGGCGTGCGGGGGCGGGGACAAGGAGGCTGCTACATGGGGATGGGGCAGGAGATGCCGTGAACCCAGCTGGAAGTCCCCCTGGAGTGGCCACTCCCACAGGGACCTCACCCGGGTCCTGCTGGGCCATGATGAGCATGCTGCCCATGAAAAGTCTGCTTTGGAGCCTGGACTGGGAAGGAGAGGGGTGGAAAGGCCTGTGGAGGCCAGCCAGTTCAGGTTTTATGGCATTTGGCCCACAGGAGGTACTCAAAGTATGGCTGTTGGAACCAAACTCGCCACCCCCGAGGCAGCCTTTCCATCTTTGGACACCCCCTCTCCATGTTCTAACAAGCCCTGCTGAATGAGCCTGCGCCCTCTCGTGCGTCCTCTGCTTTGGCTTCGAGCCGAACATCCAGGGCCCATTTCAGAGAAGGCCTTTTAGGCACAAGGAGGCCCAATGACCCCCAGCACCTTCCAGAAGGCCCCATGAAGGGGTGGAGGGACAGGCAGTGGGAGGGGTCATACATCCAGCTGGCCAGCTCTGGGCGTCGTCTCCTGAACCCTGTACCCCAAAAGCAGGAAGTTCTTCAAGCCTCAAGCAGCTGCTGTTTCCAGAAGGTCCAAGTTTGCATGTTGGGCTGTCCTCAATGAAAACTCGTGGGGAAGAAGAGCTGAAATCTGGAGGGACAACCTCACCCAGCCCCCCAGCACCACCCTCTGTGGCTCAGGAAGGCCCTTTGGACCCCTGAGGATTTTTTTCTGGTGCCCCCTCCCCATCCCCACACACAGGCAACCCTTCACTCTGACCTTCAACCTTTTGAAATTCCACTCCGGGCTCCACCATGGGCCCCCACTGCCCACTAAGGCCCCAACCAGCCTGACCCATCTCTGTTGACCCTCTGAGTGTTCTGCACACAGTTAACATGGACACTTGCCTCCTGATGTCACCTGTTGTTCCAACCCAGGGGTCAGGAGCCAAGCTCTACATCTTTAGGGCTTCCTGGATCAAGCCACAGGTCTGGCTACTGGGGAAACATTCAGGAAATGCTTTCTGAGAGATGAGGCTAGGCCCAGGCGAGGCTGTGCTCCAAGCCCCAGCCTTGCCAGTCATTCTACGTGACCCCATGTAAGTCCTTTTTCCTCCCTGGGCCTCGGTTTTCCCATCTGCATAATAGCAGGTTTGGACTAGAAAGATCTAGGACATTTTTCAGCTCAAAGATCCATCCATTAACTCTTTCAGCAACATTTATTGAGCACTTAGTACATACTGACACTGCTCTACGTCCTAGGGATACAGCAATGTCAAAACAGACCAAAAACCTCCATAAAGCTTGCTTCTAATGGAGGAGCCAGTGATAAAGACAAAAAATAATTAATGAGTGTATAATATTATGCCAGTAATATAAGCACTATGCAGAAAAAAAGAAACAGGGCAAGAGGTCAGAGAGCAATAAGGTAGGAGCTATCAGGGAAGGCTTCTTGGAGGAGGTGATATTTTAGCCAACCCCTGAATAAGGAGGGAGAACAAGCCAGATTCCGTGATTCTGTCTGACCAGAAGATGGAAAGCTACTACTGACCACAATGTGGAGCAAAGAGCTCCAGCCTGGGACCCAGAACATCTGTGTTTTCTCCAGACTCTGGCACCCACTGGTTGTGTGACCCCGAGCAAGTCACTCCCCCTATCTAAGCATTGGTATTTTCATATATGCCTGAAAGAGGTGAGCCACAACTCGAAGGTTCCTGAAAGCGATTCTAGGAGTGTGCATTTCTGAATATTCAGGTTCTGACTCAACCCCAGCCTCTCACGCTGATGAGGTACTGCAGAAGGGCCGGCCCCTGTCCCCAAGGCCTGCCGGGAACAGTGAAGAGGGAACACCCTGGCACTCACCTCTCGGCCCGCAGCTGTTGGGCCAGGGCCATGGCAGTTGATGGTCCAGGGAGCAGGTCTTGCCCAGCTGGGCCCAGACCAAGTTCACCTTTCACTTCCTCCAGTCACCCCGAGTCCCCAAGAGCCACCTTTGGGGAGGCCCGACCCTGCTTCTCTGGGCTCTAGACGAGACTCCTCCTCCAGTCTCTCCGGGTCTCGCCTGTGGTACAAACTTCCTCTCGCCCCACCTCCCAGCTGCACAGCAATTGGGGAAGTGTCCACCCGTGGGCGCCAAGTTTGCAGGAGTCCACTGACTTTGGGGACTTCCCAGTTGTCGGTTTTTGGTGCCAAGCTTGGCTGGGCATCAGAAAGCCCCACTCTATCAGAGATGAGGTCCCAGTGCTGGCTCAGCTACCAAGGGGTCTTGTGACCTTAGCAGTCACTTCTCATCCTCTGGCCCATCCATCCCAACCCTCACTCCTGCACCGCCGAGCCTTTGCCCAAGCTATTCCCGAGGCCAGGAATGCAGACCTCCATCTTGCCTGCCATCCCTTAGGCCCAGCACAAATGCCACCTCCTCCAGGAAGCCTTCCTGGTTCCCCTGACCTCTGTTGTACTAGAGTTGGTTTATGTTCCCCTCTTGCCGTTACTCTGGTGCTCTGGACTCTCCTTTCCTCATCCTTAGATCCCGTGCCCAGCCAATCCTCTCCACTGGGCTGCCAACCAGAGCAAGTTTGCAGACCCGATCACACCCTGCCCCACTTAAACTCTTCAACTGTTCCACCCTGAGCTCAAGAAAAAGTCCTGACTCCTCACCCTACCTGCTCTGAAGCCCTCAAAGCCCTGCAGTTTTCCCCAGCCTCTTCCCCCAAGCTTTCTCCTTCTCGCTGGCCCCCTTCCCATTTCTAGAATGCTCCAAGACGTTTGCCCTTCAGGGCCTCTGTGCATGCTGTTCTCTCTGCTGGGATGCTCTCTTCCCTGCCTCCTTTAGGTCTTGGCTTGGAAATCACCTCTGTAGCTAGGCCTTCCCTGACCCCTTGCATTAAATTAAGCCCCTTCCTGTTATATTCTTTCACAGATCCCTCTACTCTTACTGCAGAGCACTTATAACTATTACATTTTCATATTTGGGTATTTATGTTTAATGACTGCCTTTCTGGCTAGCACTGTGCCTGGCACATTGCAGCACTCAACCAGTATTTGGAGAATGAATGAAATGCTTTCCGTTGGTGACTCTGTGCTTCTTCTAACATGTATGGCTATTTGCTTCTGACGGGAGCTCTCCAAGAGGAAGTCCGCAGGTGGGATGGGCACAGCACACCCAGTAACCCACAACTGGACGCACACACACTCATACACTCATATCCACACCCACACTCACTCACGCAGGGCAGACGCCGAGCAGAAAGATGGCAGAGAGAGGATGAAGATGAGGGCACCCTGCCTTGGCATCCATGGACGTCACTCACAGGCAGCCCCTTCCACTTCCTCTGCCCTAACCCACCCCCATATTAGGACCCCCCAGGACATGGGCAGGGGTCTGTGGGGACAGAGCCAGCCCAGTGGAGCCTGGAGACAGAGTCTCTCTCCCACCCAGGTCTCTCACTTCCCCTGACAAAGGGGCCGGGACAGGAGCCTTCTCAGCAGCCCCAGGGCTATGTGGCACCAAGGACAGAGCACACCAGCAGCCTCAAGCCTCCCTTCAAACCCTGTCCCTGCTCCACCAGCCACCCCAAGGGACCTCTGCCCCCATAGAGCTTAGAGTGGAGCCAGAGTCCCCAGGACAGAGCCCACGCTGGCCCAGACCCATAGCCTGATCTGCTGAGGATCTCCCTCCCTTCATCCAGCCAGGCCAGGGCCAAGGGCTCTTCCGAAACGAGGATCCTTTATGGACTCCTTGGGAAGCGGAGACAAAGTTAGAAAAAGACAGAGGAGGGGACAAGAAAAAAGAAACATGAAGAGAGATAACCAACAACTGTGTATTGAACAAGGCATTTGGGACACAGGAATAAATCACAATGGCGGGGTGTGCAAAAGGTCAGACTTCCCATCCTACTCCGAGCATATAAGAAATGCTGGATAACATGTATGTATTTTAAACATCAAATCCCAGCTCAAAAACAAGAAAGCTTGATCAGCGGGTTCTAAGAAAGGGAGCAGGAATCTATACGACTGAGAGGGGCTTGTGGCCCACAGCCCACGGGAAAACCAAGAGTGGATATGCATCATCAGGGCTTAATCTTGGCATTACAGAAAATACTTTGGAGTCAGTGAGTCTGCAGAGGCTGTCCCGTGATCTCACAAACCAAAATTACAAATCATGTTAATCACACTTACACGGTGAAAGACAGTTCAGACTCAATGCACCGAAGACTTCACACCCGAAGAATACACATAACACAAACAATGAACCCAGCCCAGTCACTGGTGTCTCAGAGCTCCCGGTCCAGAGAATGAATGATCGACTGAGCGGTAACAGGACAAGGTCATCCGTGGCAGGTGTCTGTAAGTACCAAGAGGTGCCAGCACCAGCCATGGCTGAGGGGAGAGGAGGCTGTCAACCTACAGTTAGTCAGGAAAGACAGGAAGGGACAGAACAGTTTTAGCGAGAAAGTGTGACCCAGAACGGGCACGTGATTGTGTAAACAGGGCTTGTATCATAGGTGTATAGCGGAAAACACATATCTGTGTATAAACACATCCAGCTATGCGTAGGCAAGTGCAAGTGTGTTTACGTCGCTTCTATAAAAGAGCACAGAATGTGTGCAGTAGTGACACTGTCAGCATGAGAGGACATCCTGAGATGGGCGCGTCACGAGTATAAGCGCAAGTGCATTTACAGCACGTGAACTCAGGACCTCTTTCATCCTTTCTTTATAATCTGTACAACAGGCTTATCTAATGGGGTTGTAGTAAGAATTAATGAGAAAAGTGTATGAAAAGTGCCTAGCCACGTGGGAATTTCTCCTTGTTCCTATATTTTAGTGAGCATGCCTGTGTGTGTGTGTGTGTTTCAGGTAGGACAAGCCTTCAAGTTCACTTTCCCAGCTTCCTCCAGGTCTCGCCTTCCCATACCCCTCCCGCACCATCCCAAGAAATCTCCTATGGCCCTGACTCACTGGCAGCCACCCCTGCAGCAGGGGAAACAAGGGAGTCCGGGGAACGTCCCCAAGCCTGGGATGGGCCAGCTCCTCCCCTCCCCCACTCTCTCTCCCTTTCTTCTGTCCCTGCCATGCTTCTGCTGAATATGGGTATTTCTCTGGCTCCTCACACACAGATCGCTGCTGCTAATTTTATGCCTGAGCTCTGATACAGTGTAACATGAGGCCAGACACTCTGTCAGCAGTGGGCTGCCCTCCTGCTGCAGTGGCGGTTCCTGTCTTCACCCCCCACCTCCACCATGGGTCTCCCAGTGCTGGTGTTGTGGCTACTGCAGGAAGGAGAATGAGGCAGAGGAATAGCCTGGAAAAGGAGCCAGAGTCTTTACACATTCCATTAACCAAGTATTTATCGAGCCTTTCTGGGCAGGTACAAAGAAATGCCTAAAGTGACCTCTCACATTTAGAGATTTTTGAAGACGGCCACTGTCCACAGCCTGTGAGTAAACCAAAAAAAGCCATTGAACAGGTCCTTCAGAATTGGCAGTTCAAAGTCCACACATTAAAGCTCTCATATTCGATTCGTAGAAGAAAGCACCTCTCGCCCTCCCTTCCTGCCAGGTCACTTTGAGAGCACACCCAGACTCAACAACTTAGAGATTTGAAGCAGCAAGTGAAGAGGAAGAAGGAAACTGCAGGGGCAGTCAGAAGCAGAGGACAGTTATGTGACAGCCTGACCATGATGAAGAGGATGAAATGCTGAAAAAAAGTAGACCCAAGAACTCAAAAACACCTGCCGGAGGCCGTCCAGAGGAAGGGGAGTCACCGCACTACGCAAGTTTACTGATGTTCATTCATAACTACATCTCCAAGAAAAGGTTTAGTATGCACAGACCATACCTGGGGGATCCTCAGAGCCCGAATGGCAAATGGATGTGCAAGTCACAAAAATGCACAGCACTTTTCAAACCTTCTTCATGCACACACTGGCTATACAGGATAAGAGATAGGCTCCCTTTTGGAGATGAGGAAGCCCACCTCTGAGCAGCCAGCGGTCAGGGCTGAGCGCTCCAGCTGCAGGAACTGGAACAGTGACGGGCAGGGGCTGGGAAGGAGGTGATCGTCTTCTGAAGGACCAGCAGATGTCCCCAAGAGCTCATGACAGGTATGCAGCAAGTTCCCGCTGCCTGTGCCAGCCACTCTCCTGGGGAAGAGAAGGAAAATCCCTGCTTAGACAGAGCAAGTTCCTAGGGATCCCTCATGCACTGAATTCCCAATCCTGACCCACATGTGTCTCCCTTTATAATTTATGAGAGGAGTTTAACTCGACCTCTTACCTGAGCCATAAATAGCCATTCCTGGCAGGCCCTCAAGGTGGAAATTGAAGACAGGGCCTGTGTGGATGAGGTTAGACAGCAAGCTCCCTGAAGGCAGAGGGCCCGCCCCTCCTGGGAAGTCCTGGACACAGCAGAGCTGGCCTGGGGGCACGTGCCTGGCTTCCATGCACTAGCTCTGCAACCTCTCTGGCCATCAGTTTTCTAGTTGTTTTTTCTAAATGGAGAAAACCCTCATAGGATTATTGTATTGTTCATTTGTTCAAAATGTATTGAGTACCTACTATATGCCGGACACCTACAGTGTGCCAGCCTCTAAATGAAACAAAGTCATTATTCTTGTGACACATACCTACTAGAGGTGTGTTAAATAAGACAACGAATATCATGTGCTTAGTACAATGCCTGGCACATAGTAGGTGGTCAGTAAATTATAGATGTGAATGTTATTATCAATGATAATTTCTTTGGTATGGCTTGGTCCCTCCCTTTTCTATCTTCCCCTACACACTTTGTTGCTCTCCATCATACGATTTATCACGTTAATTCTAATTTTTTCCATATCTGTCATCCACTCTCACCCTGAGGGAGCAAGGTGACATGCATTTCACTTGTGGGACCTGCTCTGCACTTAATCAAAATGTTGACGGGAACAAATCACCAGGGGGCGCTGCGACTCAGCAGCCGAGATCCCATTCTGCAGCGCCACCTAGAGGATGAATGTCATAAGCCGCCATAGCGGGGCTAGTCCAACCCGAGGATCAAGCTGAGAGCTGGCCAGGTGGAGCGCTGCCTGACGATCTTACTACCCTCCGCATGGGGCCCATCACTCACAATCTGAGCAGCACCCAGGAGAAGGTACCCCCGGGGCCCAAGAACCCTGAATCTCCTCTCCACCGATCATAAACATGATAACAGCCAAGAGGCACTGGGAGCTTACTGTGTAACCACCCCTATACCCAGCGAATAATTATATAATTGCCAGAAGGAGCACCTGAGTTACCATTTGCAAAGCCCTTTGTACAGTGCCTGGCCCGCAGTCCGGCGTAGTACATGTTGGCTGTAATTATTGTTACTTAATCCTCACGCTGACCCCCATAAAATAGGTAGCATTCTTATCCCTGTCCTGGAAATGAGGAAACCAGTGCTCTATGGGATTAGGAGACTAAACCAAAGAGACTTATGTAGTGGGCAGCAGAGTAAGATTTGGACCTCAAATCTGGATGACTGTGAAACCCACACCATTAATAACTGTGCTATACTGGCCTTCATTCATTCTGTCACTCCATAAGCATTCACTTAGCATCCACTCTGCACCAGGTGTAAAGGACATTAAGATGAATCTGGCACAGTTGCTGCCCTCACTGCTGTTGAGGTATAGATAAACACACGTGCACAACACAGGCATACACGTACATGCACATACATGCATGTGCATACATGCATATACACAGTGCACATGCATGCATGCACACACTCACACATACATATATGCTCACACATACCCATATGCACATATACACATGTGCACTCACGCACATACATGCATACATGCATTCTCACACACGTGCAAACATGCACACAGAACCAAGTACAATTCAGGAAGAAACCAGGAGACACACATCCAGCATCCAATTTCCCTGACTCCATCTCCAGTGCTGTCTTCAGTCCCCACGAACTGCAAACACAACTGTCAACAGAGGCCTGGCAAGTAGCCTCACAGTTTCAGATGGAGCCGGGCTGGAAAGGCAAGGGGGGTAGGCTGTGGCCTAGGGACTGCCTCTCAATGACATGACCTCTGGCACAAAAGTCCAAGGAGTCCAAAAATTCTGAATTTGAACTTGTTCTTTGGCTTGATTTACAGCTGCACATATTTGGGGTCTTGGTACATGGACCTCTATTTGTGCTTCTGCTGCAAGCCCTATAAGGGTTGGGGTTAATAAGCAGGGCAAATGTAGACCACAGTGATTCTCTGGATTTTATTCAGAGAGGAAAGAGAAACCATTAAAGTGTTTTAAATAAGGAGGTCTGTAACTGGGCTTACGTTTTTATAAGATCCCTTGGTCTGCTGCTTGGAGAGGGGCTCACGGTAGGGTGGCATTGGAAGCAGGTGCAGGAAGTGCCCCTTCTAACAGCAGTCTAATTCAATTGTTAAAAATAAGCTTTATCGAGGTATAATTTACATACAATAAAGTTTACCAACTTAAAGTGTGCAATTCCGCTTGTTTTGACAATTGTGTAACTACCTCCATGATCACAATATAGTACATTTTCATTATCTCAAAAACGTCACTCCTGTCCCTGTGCAGCCAGTCTCCTCTCCTTCCCCCAGGCCCTGGCAACCACCGATCTGCTTTCTATCACTCTATTTTGCCATTTCTGAAATTCCATACAAATGGAATTATTGAGCATGTTATCTTTTGTTCCTGGCTTTTTCACCTAATATGCTGTTGTTGAAATTCATGAATGTTGATGCGTACATCAGTAATATGTTCTTTTTATTGCCAAGTAGTATTTTATTGTATAGATACAGTACAATTTGTTACCCATTCACAAGTTCATGGACATTAGTGGTATTTCCAGTCTGGGGCTATGAACATAAATCTACTACAAACATTAAAGCATAAATGTTTGTGTGCTTTTGTATAAGAGTGGTATGCTGGGTTGTATGATAGACACATATTTTACTTTATAAGAAAACTGTTTTCCAAAGTAGTTACACCATTTTGCATTCCCACCAGCCAATGTATCCAGAGACAGATGCTCCAAGGTACCAGATCCACACTGGCTCAGAGTCAGCAGCTCCAGGTCTGTACAGGCTGGGGGTCTCAATGCAGCCAGAGCCTCTGGGCTAGTTATTAAACTGTTTCCACTCAGCTCCAAACCTGTCTTGGATTCTCTGCTTTATGGTGTTGGGGCTGGCTTGCCAACTGTTTCCTATTAGTCTCTGCTAATAGAAGCCACTAAAGGGAGACTAGAAGGATGGAGAGGAGGAAGGGGATTGCTCCTTTATATTTTCTCACTGTACACAACTGCCCTACCCTAGAAGCCATAGTTGGTCCCAGCTGCCATCTATTCCAGTTTCTAGTTTTTTTCCACATCCCCAGGACCAGTCTCACCCCATGCCCTCCCCACAGGTCAGAAGTTCTGAGTCCCAGCTTCCCAGAGCCCCTCTTCCAAGCTTCTAGGTTGTGATAAGCCCACTCTCTTCCTACTGTTCCCGTGGCTGCTTCCTGTAGTTCCCATCTCTGGTTACCTCAGCATCCCCTTTTGCCTCTTTAGTCTTCCAAGATCTGTTCAACCAATCCCCTGTATTAAATTCTCACTGTTAAAATAGCTTGTGTGCTTTCTGTTTTCTCAACACTCAGCTCGCCTAGCAGGAAACAAGGCCCAACTCCCGGCTGCAGAGTGTCCCAAGGGCAGCAGAAGGCCCTCTCACTCCCTGGCTGTGGGTCCTGGGACAAGTCACCCAACTGCCCTGAGCCTCAGTTTATTTATCTGTAAAAGGCACCCAGCTAGAGCTGATATAATTGATGATTCAATAAGTCTTTGAGGAAGCAAGTGGAGGAAGGAGGCATTTTACATTAGTTAGTGACACCTACTTAATTTGGGCATTTACAAAATTTATTCCAGTACTCTACAGGGAATGAAAACCCTTCTCCTCCTCACACTGTGCCTTTGTCCTTGTAGACTAGATGTGGCAGAGACTGCTAATATCCCCTGCAATCCACGCTTCCCATTTTCCTTTAGTGACAGAATCCCCAGGTTGTTCCTGGACTCATGACCAGCCAGCTAAAGACAACATTTCCTAAGCCACCTTGCAGCTACATGTGACCATGTGACCAGATGCTGGCCATGGGGTGGGAGTGGCAGCCACATGCACGACCTCCCGCTGTGCCCTTAGAGGGAGACAGCGTATCCCGATTTCCCTTCTCCCCTTCCCGCTGGCTGGAGAGGATGAGGATGGAGGGTGGCTGAACAACAAAACGGAGAGAGATTGGGTCTCTGCCCTGCTTCTACTCAGACTGTTCAGTGAGAAAAAAAAGAAATTTCTACTGTGTGTAAGCCACTGATACTTTGACTTCACAACAGCTGAATCCGTGTCCTACCTAATACACTAGAGCAGGGGTTTTCTGTAAAAGGCCTGTAAATATTTCAGGCTTTGCCAGGTGTTGGTTTCTGTCACAACTGCTGAATTCTGTTGTCACAGTATGAAAACAGCCATAAGCAATAAGTAATTGAACGGGCATGGCTATCTTCCGGTAAAACTTTACTTACAAAAAAATAGGCAACAAGCCGGATGAGGCCTTCCGTCTGCAGTTTGCCGACCCTGCCCCAGAGTTAAGAGCAAAGAGTTTCCCTTGCAACAATTCACAGAGCTGACGCCTGAGAAGAGCTGAGGAGAGCTGGAGAAGAGGAATCCCTGGCAGAGGGAGAAGCAGAGCCACTCCCAGGGGTCACCGCCTCCCTGAGCCTCCACCTCTGGCCTCTGCGGCTACTGTGATGTCACTGCCTTTAAAACTCAGCCCCAGGAAAGGAGGGCTCCTCTGGCTGTGGTTTGCACAGCCCAGACATGTTGGAAGTTGACTTTCCTAAAAGCACCAAAAGGGGGGAAAAATGCATCTGCATAGAGTTGTATTCAAAAATTAGCCCTGCCTCCAAACAGTGACTAAAAAGGAAGTCCAATCTTCCCCTAAGCCTAGCCCTCCTCTCCCTCTCCCTCCTGCACACTCTGCAGCTGCTCCGAAGCCCCTCCAGCCCCAGCCCAGGGCAGGTCTTCCTTCGTCTCCTTCCTGCTTTACCCTGTAGATCACCCTGACCTCTCTTTTTTTTTTTTTGTCTTTTTCATGACCGGTAAGGGGATCGCAACCCCTTGGCTTGCTGTCATCTGCACCGCGCTCAGCCAGTGAGCGCACCGGCCATTCCTATATAGGATCCGAACCCGCGGCAGGAGCGACGCTGTGCTCCCAGCGCTGCACTCTCCCGAGTGCGCCACGGGGCCGGCCCTCACCCTGACCTCTCTTATGCATTCTCCCCACTTCCCTACCACCACTATGATTTGATGGCTCTTCTTCATTTTTTTGATCCTTTGTATCACCTAAGATTCAAAGCTGGTCCAACACTTTCCTTGAAGGCTTGGGCAGCCCCCGCCCCAGCTGTTATAGCTTGGCTGCCTCCTGACTTCCAGTCTCTGTCGGAGCATCTTCTAGACTTCCCACCCCTTCCTGGGCACACTGGGGGCAAGGGCATGAAACCTTGTCACATATGTCTGTGAATCTCCAGTGTCCAAAACAGGACCGGTGGGTGTTTGTGGAAGGAAGGAAGGCAGGAAAGGAGCGAGGGACGGAGGCAGGGAGTGAAGAAGCGGGCAGAGCAGGGGGCAGGACTGGGCTTGCAGCTCCAAGTGGTCCCCTCTTGCTGGGCCAGGCCAGGACTCAGGTGGCTGAGATAATACACTTCCTCCTCCCCATCAGCTCTGCCCTCTATGTTAAGGGCAGAGCTTCCCCTCTCTCATGCCCACAATGTGGCAATAACTGCCCTGAGTGCCCCAAACCCCGGAATTGCACAGTCAGGAACTGGAGGGCTTCGCAAGCTCTGGGACTGTCCTTCAGCCACTCGCCTTTGGCAATCTGCTCCCACTGGTGGCTTCCTGGCTGCTGCCCTCAGTGCAACCTGGTCCCCAGCCGACACTGGGGGCTCCAGCCCTGGCCTCTGCCCACTGCCCACGATGCCGTCCCAGTCGCCCCAGTGCCACTCACTCCTGTACCTCCTCCCCTGTGTCCCAACTGCCTCATGGACCCCCCACTTCCACCCAGCTGTTCTCCAGCCCACAAAGCCAGCAGCTCCTTCCTCTCCTCCTTGTGCATCCCGTGTCTCCTCCACCTCCCCCCGCCCCCCATCCCTGCAGACTGCTCTTAATTCAGACTCCCTTCTCTTGCCTGAGCTATTTCAACAGCCGCATGCCCGGGCGTTTTGTCCATCTCAGCCCTGAGGTCTGCCGTCCACACAGGCTCCAGGGAGGCCCTTTCTGAATACGACTACCTTGCATGCTTCCCGTCCCTCCAGGTCTCCCGTGGCTGTCCTTAAACCAGACTCCAGTGGGTGCCAGCCGCGTTCCTCTCCTCTCCCAACTCCAGCCCGCAGTGCAGCATGGCCCCGTCCACACTCCGAGGCCTCCACTTGGAATCCGCCCCCCTCCTCGTCTTCTCTGCTTGACCAACTCCTATTTCTCCTCAAATACCACCCACTGGAGAGGTGTCACAGAATTAGAAGTGTGGTATCTGCCTGGCACACAGTAAGTGCTTAAGACGAGGTAGGTAGAATCGTTATGTGCGGCAGGGGGTAGGGTGGGGTGAGGACAACCCCAGGGGTGACAAAGAAGACGTCGTTGCTTTCATGACCATCTTTGAGCAGCTTCACCCTCATGATGACATTTGATGCTCAGACCACTCAGACCCGTATAGCGGGTATAGCGATGGGGATAGGGTCCCCCATTCCACTTATAGCAGCATCTAGACTTCCCCTAGCAACCCACCCCAAACCTTCCCAAGAGTCCCCTTCTCCTACTATGAGGGGAAAGGGACTTGTCTCCACCAGCTCCCTGCAGCCAGGCTGCATGACCTCCACCCTCCGCCCAGACCCCTGGCCTCCCAGGACCTTGCGTTGTCCCATGTGGGCATAGTTCCACCCCTAACTCCCCCCAAATCACATCCAGACTTAAGGAGAAGGGTGGAAGGTACAGTGATGGGGGGCAGGGACTCCACGCATTCCTGCCACGCGACACCCCTTGCTGGCTCTCCTGGCCCTTGCACCTGCTGCACGGCCACTGTGCTTCTCCCACATGTGACCTTCTCTCCTGTCTGCTCCCTACCCAGTAACCCTGACTCTGCACCTGTAACTTTTCATTGATTTGTCAATGTTTAAATCAAAACCACAGACACTAAGTTCATAACAACAAAGGAGAGAATTGAAAAGCCCCTGCTCCTCCCTTTCCACCCCCAAAAGAACTACTTATACCCTTTCTGTTATTTCTTCCAAATGCCTCTATATTTCTTTTATTTCCTTTTTCTTTTTTCTTTTTTTTGGTGTGGTAAGTATTTTGAATTTTATTCTTTTTTTAAATTTAATATCATTTTTTTTTACATCCTATGATGCTGCACAGCAGTTGAGGGGGGGAGGGGAAAGGGGAAGGAAATGGGATGGAAGAAGGATGAGGGGCGGGATTGAGGCCTGTGGCACCCCCCTTATTCCTACAGGGGAGACTGGGGGGCTTCCAGAAGTGGCATGGTCATTGCCGGGCTGGGTGCAGATGTCAGGGGGGTGTGGCAAAAGCTCTCGCCCCGCAGCACCCCAGCTCAGGAGCCCAGGGCCCATCTTGCTGTGGCTTGGTGGTCGTCACTGGGCTGGTTGTGTATGTTGGGGGAATGTGGCCGAGGCCCGAGATCCCCCAACACCCAAGCTCGGGAGAGCCTGGGGCGCTTCCTGAGGCAGCTGGATGGTCATCACTGGGCTGGTTGCGCATGTCGGGGTTGTGGCCAAGACCTTTGTCCCCCACCCTCGGGACTGATTGCAGGTGTCAGGGGGCACTGCTGAGGCCCCTGGCCCTCCCTCCTTTGGCTTGGTAGCCCAGGGGACTTCTGGTGCTTCTAGGTGTTATAGGTGTTCTTTGCTGAAATGAGATCTTTACTAGTTAATATCAAACTTTGTCTCTGGTTGTGGGTACTTTGTTTTTTCTTTCAGTTCTGTGTCATATTATTTGCTGTTCCCACCACTTAAACTCTGCCCTGGAACTAATTTGTTGTCCTTGGCTTATTTCAAAATGGGGAAACTTCCTGTGGAGACCAGCACTTGAGCTTTATGGTTGAGCTGAATTGCTGTTTTGCTGCTGATTCCCTGGGGAAGCCTTTTTGTGCAGCTCAGGTTTTAACCATTGACTTTATAGATACTTCCAGGTCTTGTGAGATTCGGTGTACCTGGGTTGTGTAGAAACTCTGGTCTGGGCCTGAGTCTTTTCAGCAAACTGCACCTCATGCAAGTCTATAGTCCTGACCACTCTCCTCTGAGTGGTCCAATGCTGACTGGGGGGCAGATAAGCTGTCCTTGCTTTGCCCCAGTGTTTCCCTGGTGCGTCTGTCTCCTCCACCACCCATAATCCAAACACTTCCCATGGGATGGGCCATGCTTCAGTCCCTTACAATGACTCACCGGCCTCTGAGTGGCTCCTTCTTTTCAGTTGTTGTGACTCCTTGCTTCTATGTGGGTCCACAGGAACTCTATAAGTGGTCCTGCTGGCCTGGGGCCCATGAAGGCCATCTTCTCCCTTGCTGTCTCCAAGGAACTTCATCCAAAGGGCACAGCTGTGGCCTTTGCCAGCTCCTGCTCCATGTGCTCAGCAGCTCCAGCCTTGAAGTGGCTGGGGCTCAAAATGGCCAGAGTGGTTCTTTCTTCCTCTCATCATGGCTTCTCCCACCTTCATGCACTCTGTAGGTCTCTCCTCCTCTTCCCCTGAGCTCTTGCAGCCCCAGCTTGGCTGTCATTGCTTTTTTATAGTTGTAAATTGGTTGATTTGTGGGAGAGAGTGATGCTGGGGACAATCTATTCTGCCATATTGACTGGAAGCCAATCTAAATGACTCTATATTTCTAAGTGAAAATCTTATATTGCTATTTTTGACTGATTGAATGATTTGTAGATACAGTAGTCTACCCCACCCCACCATCCACAGTTTCATGCTCTGTGGTTTAAGTTACCCATGGTCAATTGCAGTCTGAAAATATTAAATAGAAAATTCCAGAAATAAACAGTTCATAAGTTTTAAATTGTGTGCCATTCTCGGTAACATGACAAAAATCTCACCATCCAGCTCCATCCCACCTGGGTTGTGAATCCACCCTTCATCCAGTGTATCCATGTTGTAAATGCTATCTGCCCATTGGTTACTTAGTAACCATCTGGGTTATCAGATAGAAAAAGAATAGTATATATAGGGTTTTGTACTATCCCTGGTTTCAGGCATCCTCATGGGGTCTTGAAACATATCCTCCTCAGAAAAGTGGGGACTACTGTATTATGCACCAGTCTCCTCTTAAGGTAAATGAGAATTCAGTGCTCTTGTAGGCACACAGATATGCGCACACACGTATGAACATGCACACATACATGCTACCCTTCCCTCTCCCCATCCTTCCAAAATATTTATATTACTACTTTCAGTTAAAACAATAATCCTGTGTACATCTTCATGACAATATATATTATTCACTTAAGAGTCATCATGTGTATTATCATTAATTCTTCCTCCTGGGCAACTTTTGTTTTTCCATGAGTTAATAATTGCTTTGACTTTTTACTTGCCAGAATGTTCCAAATATACATTGTTAATTCTTTCAGATGCACCGTCATGCAAGGTATCATCTATTCCGCTGAATCTACTTTTTTCTCAAAGCTTTCTTGCTGCCAGCCCAAGTCCTAAGTGGCTGTTCTCTTGGTTTCATTCCTTCCTGAGGCTTCTCTCCACTGTTTTTTCATTCTCCTGAGTTGGATCCACCATTTCCTGGATGCCGTGTCCTCCTTTTTGTTTCACCCCTTCATGTTACTGGAGCGCTTTCTCTGATATCTTTCTTAAAATGGATGCATTGGAGGTAAATGTTGAGTCCTTGCCTATCTGAAAATGTCTTTTATTTTATCATCACACTTGATCAAGTTTAGCTGCATAGAGAACTCTTTGCTGAAAATCAGTCCACCTCAGAATAATGAAGGCAGTTTTTCACTGCTTTCTAGCATCCTGTGCAGATCTTGAGAAAAACAGAAATGCTAACACCATTCGTATTTTTGTTTCATTGTATTCTACCTTTTTCCCCCCTCTTTGGAAGCTTTTAGGACTTTCTCTTTACCTCTGATCTTCTGGAGTTATGTGACGATGTGTGTTGGGTGGTTATTCCTAGTTCATGTTATTAGGTCCATGACAGGCCTACTCAATCTGAAGACTCACAGTCTTCAGGTGGGAAATTTTCATAAATTGGCTCTTTAAAAATTTCCTCTTTAATGTTTTTCTTCTCTATCTTTTTTACTTTTTCTTTTCTTTTAATTCCTCTAAATCAGATGTTAGATTTCTTGATTGTTTTTCCTGTTTTCCCCCTCATATCTTCCTTCCCCTTGTCTTCCTTTCACGCCTGTGAAGATATTTCTGTGACTTGTTTTCCAAATCTGCTACTGAAATTCTTATTTTGGCTACATTATATATTAAATTTCCAAGATCTCTCTCTTGTTCCCCGATTGTTCAGTTGTCATAGCATCCTATTCTGGTTTTATGGATTGTATTAGTCAGCTTCTGCTGTGTGACAAACAACCACAAAAAACGTAGTGGTACAGAATTATAAAAAACTTACTTTTTCTTGTGCACCTATGCCTTGACTGGAGTCATTCTGACCCAAGTGACTTGTTCTTGAGTCCAATTTAGAGGAATGATGGTTTTTCCAGTTTCTTTTAAAAAATCTTTTTAGGGCCGGCCTGGTGGCGCATGGGAGAGTGCGCTGCTTGGGAGCGTGGCGGCGCTCCTGCTGAGGGTTCGGATCCCATGTGGAGACTGGTTCCCGCTCACTGGCTGAGCGCGGTGTGGGTGCAGCACCGAGGGTTGCGATCCCGTTGCCGGTCCCCGGTACGGGCGCGACACTGAGGGTTGCGATCCTGTTACCGGTCAGTAAAAAAGACAGAAAAAAATAAAAATAAAAATGAAAATAAAAAATCTTTTTAGTTTGGTGTCTGTTTCACATTGGTGGCTTTCCTCACACATCTAATGCCCTTTGGTTCTTCATTGGTATTTAAGACAAAGGTGCTAAGAAGGCTGATAAGAAGTTCTGCAAGAGTGGGTGAGGGCTTGCATATTGATAGCTATTCACTTGGGTGTTTGGTCAGGGAGGATGCTAAGTTGTTGGGACCCCCCCACAGATGATAGCATGTGTATGTCTTTTTCTTTGGTAAATTTTCCAGCAATTTGTCTGGAAGCTGACATTCTATGCTTAGAATATAGGAACGGGCTAGGGTGGATTGGGAGTTGGAAGGATGTCCTGACCATTTGAAATGCAGACTTCCAGTTAATACCCTGTTGTCAGCCCCGGGTTTTCTCCCTGCCCTCTGCTATGCAGGTGCCCTTGGTGTCCTGAGAATCTGTTCTTTACCGTCTTTATAGAACAAATCTCCTGCAAGAGGTGCAAGGGTAAGCCCTGGGCTGCCAGCCCTCACGTCACCCCCGTCGTCCTCTCCCCTTCTCCCCTTAAGTCATGGACCTTGTTGTGGTTCTGGGCTCATTCCTTTTCTTCTCACTGGTACTGCGCTCCACATTGTGTAGTTTCTTCTGCCTTTCTAAACATATGACCATTTCTCCAAACAAATCCTGCTTTGCACAGTGTGCTGCCACCTCTAATCTGTTAACGCTCCTTTTTATCCTCTTTGTTCTCATGGGATTATTCTTTACGTATGTGTGTCTGTGTGTATGTGCGTGTGTGAGTGTGTGTGAATGTGTGTACGTGTGTGTATGTGAGTGTATGTGTGTGTGAGTGTGTGTGTGTATAGATGTGTGTGTGCGTGAGTGTGTGTATGTATGTATGTGTGTGTGCGTGTGTATGTGCATGTGTGTGAGTGCGCATGTGTATGTGTGTATGTGAGTGTATATGTGTGTCTGTGTGTGAGTGTGTGTGTGCACGTGTGTGAGTGTGTGTGTGAGAGTGTGTATATTTGTGTGTGCGTGTGTGCGTGAGTGTGTGTATGTATGTGTACGTATGTGTGTGAGCGTGTATGTGTGTTTCTGTGTGTGTATGTGTGTGTGTCTCTGGCTGTGTATATGCATGTATGTGTGTGTATGTGTCTATGAGCGTGAGTGTGTGTATATGTATGTGAGTGTGTGTGTATGTGTGTGAGTCTGTGTGTGTGTATGTGTGTCTCTGTGTGAGTGTGTCTATGTGTGAGTGTGTGTATGTGTGTGTGTTTCTGTGTATGTGTGTGTGAGTGTGTCTCTGTGTGTGAGTGTATATGTCTGTGTGTGAATGTGTGTGTATGTGCATGTGCATGTGTATGTGTGTGTGTGCGTGAGTGGGTGTGTATGTTTGTATGTGTGTGAGTGTGCGTGTGTGTATGTTTGTTTGTATGTGTGTTAGTGTGTGTGTGCGTGTATGTGTGTGTGCATGTGCGTGTGTGTGTGTTAGTGTCTGTGTGTGTATGTGCGTGTGTAAGTGTGTTAGTGTCTGTGTGTGTGAGTGTGTGTATGTGTGTGTGTGTGTGCATGTGTGCGTGTGTGTGTGACTGTGTTGTATGTGTGTGTGTATGTGTGTGTGTATGTGCATGTGTATGTGCCTGTGTGTGTGTGTCTGTGTGTGTGTATGTCTCTGTGTGTATGTGTCTGTATGTGTGTGTGTGTGAGAGAGTGTGTGTGTGTTGGGTGTGAGTGTGTGTATGTGTGTGTGCGTGTGCATGTGTGTTTGTGTGTGTATGTGTGCGTCTGTGTGTGTGTGTGAGTGTCTCTGTGTGAGTGTGTGTCTCTGTGTGTGTACGTGTGTGTGCACGTATGTGTGAGTGTGTGTCTGTGTGTGTATTTGTGAGAGTGCATGTGTGTGTGAGTGCATGTACGTGTGTGTGTATGTGTGTATGTCTGTGTCTGTGTCTGTGTGTATCTGTGTGTATGTGTGTGTGTTCGTGTATGTGCATGTGTGTGTATGTGGCTGTGTGTGTGTATGTGTTTGTGTGTGTGATTGTGTTTGTGTGTATGTGTCTGTGTGAGTGTGTGTCTGTGTATGTGTGTGTGTGAGTATGCGTGTGTGCGTGTGTATGTGACTGTATGTATGTGTATGTGTGTATGTGCGTGTGTGCGCACGTACGTGTGTCTGTGTGTGTGTGCGTGTGTGTGTGCGTGTGTGCGTGTGTGTTAGTGTGTGTATGTGTGTATGTGTGTGTGAGTGTGTATGTGTGTGATTGTGTGTGTGTGTGTGTATTGTCTCTCTCTGTGTCAGCACATGCTCAGGAGGGAGGAGAGGCCAATGCCTGTATCTTTTTTCCACTAAGTAGTTCATCACTTTTTCCATGTATTACTGTCTTCCATCCAGACTACGCCTAGGAGGCCTCCCCTTTTTAGCAAAAACAACAAAAAATGAATTTAAGGATTTTCCTGAACTAGGAAGTCATCTGCTACTCTCTCCCCACAAAATGCAGCATAACAGCCATTTCATTTTTAGGAATTTGCGTAGGGTTTTTTTTTCCCTTTAGCTTATTTCTCGCATTTCACAGATGAGGACGCTGCAGCTTGGAGAGGAGAATGAACTGCCAAGGTCACAGGGCTGTGCTGAGAAGTTCCATTCTTCTCATTTCAGAGCGTTATGCCCTGGGCACCAGAGCGCCAGCTGACAGAGAACCCAGGTGCAGGAACACCGGGCCAGCCCGGTGCTTTACCTGTACTCATTCAGTACAGCTGGTGGCAACAGCCCCATTTTACATACAAGGAAACTGAGGCTCAGAACTGCCAAAGTGACACACTAATACACCCTCATAGGGCAGTTCCCCTCCATGAGGGGCTGACCTTGACCATTTCCTGCAACTTCCCTTGCAGACACTTCAAACTGTGTCACATATTCAAAGACTGTTTTCTGATGAAGCCAATGGGCACGTGACAAGCTAACACATGATCTGCCATAAAGAACATGAAGCAACAGACCATCATCCTACCTGACCAATGAGGTACCTGAGGCCCAGAGAAGCTCAGTGCCTAGTGCAAGGTCACCCAGCTGCCGTCCACCTGAGAACTCTCAGTTCTCACCACCTGAGAGCCCACACCCTTCATACTTAATGCAATTACTAAACTGTTGTTTCAAAGGCTAATCCAGTCTGCAAATCTATTGGGATGAAGGCCTTGGATGGTGCACATGGTTTTGCATGCCCCTGTGCTGTTTGCTTAGTGCTTGCTGGGGAATGGTGGTGACAGCAGGCTCTGAGCTCCACGTACCCATCCTGAGGGTGAGGGTCCCAGAGGCAAGGGATCTTTAGGCAAAATAACCAGGCCAGATGGGTGTCCACAGTGGCATGTGGTGAGGAAGGCTTTCCAAGCCCTGTGGACAAACTCTGGGAAAAGTGGGTCACCAAGGCCCTGTGCAGGCTTCAAAATAAAAGCTTCCAAAGAGTGATGGGCTGAGGTGGCTGGCACAGCAGCATTATCAACATCCTCATCGCTAAAAGGATTAGAAAGCCAAGCAGACACACCCAGGGGGTAGATGGTGAATGGCACTGGCTTCAGGGAAGCAGCCCAAGAGCTAGTCATCAAGGGACCCAGGAAGGCCATCTTTCTCTGGATTCTCTTGAAGGACAGGCTACATGCAGGTTCTAAGTGTAACCTTGGGTCCAGGGTCTCCTAAATGCCCAGGTGCTCGCTGCCATTAAAAGGTCAGAAACAGGAAGTGAACCGGTCGTAATCCTTTGTTCTGAGTTTCTGTTTTTGCAAGAGGCAGCAGGAAGTCATGAACCATGAAATATTAGACTCCCCTCAAAAATGTATTGGCTGAAACTGAAATACAGGCCCCAGAGATGAACTGTGTTAAGTTTCTGTCCAATGAGGAGCAGTGTTGCTTTGCATTGCTTCACTCCCCATGGATTTGTCAGCCCTCTTCTCCCGGGTGACAGAGATGCAAAGGATTAATCAAAGCCCATCTCTTCCGAGCAGGGAGAGACCCCAAAGCGGTTAACTTCCCTGGGGCCCTCCAGTGAGAGGCAACCCTTCCTTGGGAAATTAACCCCAAATTGGGGTTCTCTTCCAGCATTTATTTTCCAGACCAAGAAGTTACAGGAAGAGAACATAGGTGGGGTTATAGTTTAACAGTACAGGCTGGTAACTTTCAGTGAAACAAGCCAGATGACATTCCAGTAAGGCAATTAAGTGGTCCTATCAACACAAGCTTCATCTTAGCAAACATTCCTTCTCCCTTCACCAATTTTCCAGTATCTTTACATTTCAATCAGTAACCTGTCTGTCCTTGAGCCAGCAACCTTGCTATGCCACAAATCTTTATCTTACACCAGAGAATTTATAGCCTGAGGAAAATTTCCAGTCCTCGGTGAGGTCAATATTTGAAACTGCAAGGCTTTGGAAACCTCTGTGAAGTACCTATGCTTTATAGTATATTCCACAGAGCAGGATCTCCACACGTACCTGCCCCTTTTTATGTCCCAGGTCAACCACGATAGGAAGTCTCAATTTGTCACCTACAGACTGTAACCCGTACTAGTGGAGGGCTCAAGGCTTAGGCAGCATGACAACTTCCTGAGGTCCTGCTGTTGCCCAAAGGCCACATTCCTTTCTGGGTCCAAATGCAAATTTGGCTTAAAAACTACCAATGAACTATGTCTCATAGTCGACCAATCCAAACTGAACAAGCTTATATCGTTCATTTACATGAGAGGACCTTAATGAGAACTGGGGTGAGAAGTTAAGCGGGAACCTTGGCTATATAACAGGACCCCTGTCCCTTGTTTGGGGAGACACTGCTTCGGGAGTGAACCCCAGAGTTCTCCTCACTTGCAAGTAATAAAGCCTTTTCCTCCTACACTGGTCTTGATTGCACTGGGGTGGGGGTGGGGGTACGGTGAGCTGAGCAAGACTTGCCCCAGTGCACGCTCTCTTTGTGTTCACTTCTCAGCCGCTCTTCCTTAGGGTTTCGTAGTCTTTTGACAGCTTCAGTGATTTTGCTATTCTAACAATAAATCCAGGAAGAAGTCTGTGGCCCTGGCTGGCCAGGTCACTAAAGGGAGAGCAGTGCCCCTCCCCTGCCCGTGAGGCCCCAGTGCAAGTGTCAGAAGGGTCAGATCCAGACTGGGGGGAGGTTCCGTCCGTTGCCCCCGCAACAGTGGCGTCCATCTCATTGTGCTCTCACCCTTGCCTGTCAGGGTTGTAAAAGTAGGAGACAAAAACCTGGAGGAGGGAGACAACCGGCTGAGTCATACAAAAACACCCATTCTATTTCTTCATGGTCAAGCCTTATTTCTGATGCAAAATGGTGTTAGACAGCCTGATCCCCTCTCTCTCCAGGACTGAGATCTGAAAGATGGTGACTGTCCAAAGTCAAACGGACGTTGTGCATCAGTCCGAGTCCAGTCAAAGAACAGAAGGCACACACCGTTCCTTTAACAGAACTTTCTACCGGAAATTGAGGACAGGTCTCAGAGGACTGAAAAAGCAAAAGGGGACACTGAGATAACTGAGTAACTTCAGGAAGGAGCACCGCCCCAGGACTGTGGGAACCATGGGGAGAGGTGGTGGTGAACAGAACCTAGAGGTTCAAGGACGGGGCCCCACAGAGCTGTGACCTGGGCCCACGAGGAGGGGCAGTGCCCAGATGGCTCTGAGATCTCGAGGGAGTGTGACAGGGCTGGTTTGGGGGTGCTGGAAAAAACTGAAGATGCGGCACCAGGATGAAGGGCCATTACTGGGGTGAAGAGTGGGGCTGATCACAGTCGGGGAGGGCAAGCAGAAGGGAATGTACAAGGCTCTCTCCCCCTTCAGTCCCGCAGTCCCCCCACCTCTAGCGCCCCCTAGTGGCAGAGCCTAATAGGAGGCAGCAGGCAGCCCAGAAGTGGGTTTGCAGAGGCCCAGCCCGGAGCAATCACAGAAGGGTGCATTGGGCTTATATGAGATGACAGCTTAATAACTAGCACAGTCTGGAAGGAAGACGACCTTGGCCACGGGGGACTCTCAAAGAAGTGGGCCACAGGCCTTGCAGCAACTCCCAAAGCACAATTTAAAGGGATATAAACTCTTTAAGAAAGAAATCTGATTTATCTAGCATTTATTGAGTTCCTATTGTGTACCAAGCACTGTGCTGGACACTATGGAAAAGCTTGGAACTAAAAAGAGATCTTGAGTTGAGTGACCTCAGACGAGTTAACGTCACCTCTATTTTCTGATCATAAAATTCAAATGGGGGTGGCTACTATACATCTCGGGGCATAATCAGAACAGCTGAATGAGATGATGAATGTAAAGGGCTGGCACACAATGGGCTTCCAGTGGGCTTCCCTTTTCCCTCCTCTTTATTCTCTTCATCTTGGTCCCACCTCTGTTCCTGTCTTTTTCCTCCTTCTCCATCATCATCATCATCGTCATCATCATTTATTGGGCACCTGCTACTTAGATGCTGTGTCAAATGCTTCACCTGCATTATCTCATTTACTCCGCACAACAATCCTACAGAGTGTTATTATCCATGTTTTAGAGATAAAGAGCCAGAGGCTTACAGAAGTAAATCCCTTGCCCAAAGTCACAGTACAAAGTAGGAATTATTACTCCCATTTGAAAAATGAAAGTATCGAGGTCCACAAAAGTTAAATGACTTACCCAAAGTCATCACACAGTCTAGCAAGTGGCAAAGCCACACTCGGATGCAGTCTTCAGACTCTGCATGTGGAATGTGACTTGCCAAAAAGCAGCTGCAGATCTCTCCATTTTGTTTCATTTTTCATGTCGTAGGGTTGTTTCTCTTAGGTCAGAAAGGAAAAATGGGTTAATCACCCTTCAACTCAGATTACTCCCATAAACATTTTTTAAGGTTTAAAAATATATCATGCATGTGGTTAAAAAAAAAACCTCCACAGTATAATTTATTGTTGGCTAATCCATAAGTGTCTCCCATTGATGGAAATTTAAATTGTTTATACTTTATTTTGGTTATTACTAAAATATTCTGAAATGAACATTCATTTGGGAGAATATTCATAAGAGTATTCATATAGTATATTCATATTCTATATTTATATAATATATTAAGATTCATATAATATATTAAGATTGTATGAATATTTATAGGGTAACCCAGTGGTAGAATTGCTGGATCAAGGACATGTGCATTTTAAATTTGGGTAGAAATCACCAAACTTCCTCCTGAAATGGAAATTTATGTTTCCTTGCCTCTTTGCCATCACTGGGTATAATCAGACTTAAACATTTTTTGCCAATTTGATCAGTAAAAAAAGGCACTTGATTTTGATTTGTATTTCTTTGATGAGGCTGAGCATATTTTCATACATTTATTAGCTGTTTGTATCTTTTTCCTTTTACCCTCCTGTCTGTGCCCTGGGACCCCCTATTTTTAATTGGATTGTTCATCTTCTTATTGATTATGAGCTCTTTGCAAATCAGCAGCATTGGTCCTTTTGTTACCACGTGTGTCAAACATGTGTATTCCCATTTTATTGTTTGCTTTTGACTTTGTCAAACACATTTTTTCGCCTGGCAGAAGTTTTACATTTTCATGCAGTAACGTTTGTCCATCTATTTGTTTATGGCTTCTGAGCAGCCTCATGGCTTTAGAGCTGTCTGTCCCTGTCAGCAAGTTGGAGGAATTGCTCCGGGTTTCTCAGCGGCTTGGTGACTGGATGTGTCCCTGCGCTCTCCCTCCACCACCCCCGGGCATAGATGCTGCCCCCTCAGAAGGTTCAGCAGACACAGCCCCTCGGCTTCTCAGAGAGGTCTGTGGCCTCACTTTTCACAGCCAACTTTGGGATGCACCTGGCTTTGGTTTTCCCCGATATCCAGCTCCTTTTAAGGAGCTATGCATCTTATACGTTCCTTAATCCTCCAACTAAATTTACCAGCTGTTGCTTGCAGCCAAGACATCAGCTAAATTAAACTTTGGAGTGGTGAACACAGTGTATCAGATGCACCTCGGTGAGCTGCGGTGGGAGCAGCTGCACCCCATCTGTCCTGAGGGCTGGGGGTCAAGCTGTCCCTTCCCTCCCGGAATCTCGTAATAACTGCATCTCGCTTCACTCAAAATCATTATTGTCCCACCACCAGGGCACCCATTATATTGAGTTACTTCCACCCTTGCAAGGATTCATCCATTCATTCAACACACGTGTATTGAGTGCTTAATTTTTGGCAGGCACCATTCTGCGGGTGGGACACACTTAAGGTTTTGTTTCTGGTGGGGGGGACGAGTGATGGACAAATGAACGCGTAAGCCACAACCAAGCAGCAGGAGGGCCTTGATGAAATGAAAGCAGATAAAGAGAGAGGGAAGAGGAAGGGGCAGGCCGAATGCCACTTTAGATGTGGTGGCCAGGGAAAGCCTGTCTGATGAGGCAGCATTTGCAGAGACCCTGATGAAATACTAGAGAAAGTCATGCGGGAATTGGGGGAAGAAGGTTCCAGGCAGAGGGAAGAACTAGGGTAAAGGTGAGAACATGCATGACATGTCCCAAGACCAGCAGGGTCACGGACAGGGGTGGGCCACACAGAGCCTTGTAGGTCATGGAAAGAGCTGGGATTATGACAAAAAGTGATGGGAGGGTTGCGAAGGGGGAGAAGAGTGATCGAATTTCCATCTGAAGTGGGTTCGGTTTGCTTTTACTTCTATGGCACCCTAGACACAGGAAGGTAGACACGGGTCCACAATAAGCGGGTACTGACAGAAGCTACATGCAGGCTCTAATGGCAGGGTTCAGGCACCTGAGAGCTGCTCCTGGGAATCATTTGAGTGAGCAGAGCCTGGTGCCACTACTGTCACATCTTGGGTAAGTGTGCAAGGCCCTTCCTGCTCTGGACAGAGTCACTATGCAGGAAGGTCTGCCTGGCACAAACCCGCATCCCTCTCATCTGGAGGAAGGAAGCCCCTCCAGCAAGCTCCTTGCCTGGGTCCAGCTGTGACCTTGTGTCCCAGTACCAGGCCACAGCTTCTCAGCTTGGCCTCTGAGGACCAGCCAGGACTGGCAGGGGCTGACTGTCCCATGCAGATGCCACAGACTGGGTCTGGGCCTCAGTGCTGAGGGCTCCAGAGTTGAGTCGGCCAGCACACCCAGGGCTGAGCCAGATGTGCAGCCCTGCACCAGCTTGTTAGAAGGCTCACAGGAGGGATGATTATAGAGCACCATAAAGCACCTGGTGGACAACAAGGGCTGGATGATTACCAGCTCCTTCTCCAATCACACAGGCTTGCGCAGCACAACAGCAGTGAGACACACATGCCACGCTGGGTGGCCTCTGAGACAGGAGTGTTAGGGACCAGCCGAGGAGGAGCCTGACCACAGTTTGCAGATTTGACAACACACACACACACACACACACACACACACGAGTCTGCTCCATACAAAGAGTCCCCATCATTTGTTTCTGCAGAATGAGGGCACCGAAGCCCAAATATCTCCCCCGATTCCATTGTTAAGCCCCAGACTTCACCACTAAATTCTACTTGGGCCACCAAATTCTGCACATACATAACCATGGCCAAGCCTCTCAATTTCACTTTTATTGAACATACAGAGCAGTAGATGTCACCAAAAATGCTTCTCATTCACCACGTTCCAATAAATTGGAGGTAGAAAATATGCCAATCAGAGAAAATATTGCCTTTGGGGGATGAATCACCAAAACATTACATGTGTGGGTCCTACTATTAGAGCATCTGCAAATGTCACATGCGCAAAAGCAAGTTGGTGGTCAATTCAAAAATAAAAGCGGCCACTGCTTCCTTTAACATATTCTTTAATCTTCCTGCATAAATCTTCCTAAACCAAAATTAGCTTTCCAAAGAGAAAAGAGCTTTTTTCTACCACTTCCACTGCAAGTTAATTGGTTTGGAGTTCCCAGGATGATGGCAAACATGTGCAAAAAGCCCTCAGGAGCTGCAATGATGGCTCTGCATTTTGGGGCCTCCTGAATGTATCCAAAAGGGAAGCTGGAAGTTAAAACATCTCTTGGCAGAGGAGCTTGTCATGGCAAGGATTATGCAGCAGGTCTAGGCAGATTGGCTTCCTGCTGGCATAAAATATTCTTTCTGATCACAAAAAATCTGCTCAGGAGCTACTCCAGCAAACCACAGAACTGTTACAAGAGAGGAGCTAAGTGGCAAGTCACAGCTTTGATGGTGACAAAAGAGAGAGCAAGCATCACTGGACGGAACTTTGCCCTTTCCTGTCATTTCTCAAAAGCTAAACCCCCAATCCCCCTCCTCACCTCCACCCGAGAACTTTTAGTCTCTCATAGCCCAATATGCTTTAGACCATTCATGACCAGAAGGGTGGACAGCCAGACGCCCCTGGGGAGGAGAGAGGACAGACAGGCTAAGATCCAGGTGCAGGGCTGAGGAACTCTGCCTGGCTCCATGGCGCCTCCCAGTGTCCAGCCTCTCACACATGGTGGCAGGAGTTGCTCAAATGTGTTGCAGAAGATGCTCTGGTGAAAAGGGCTCCAGGAGGTTTAGGAAAGTGGCAGAGTACCCGCCCCTTCTTGCCCCGTTGGAGAGAAAACTGCAATGAAAGAGTCTTGCTTATTCTTCCATTGTGTGTTTCTCAAATTTATTTGGCCGTGGAATGCTCTATTCACTAAACACCTGCAATGGCATGTGAAAATGGAAGCATTTTCATCTAATTTCCAGCTGAGGATCCAGGAAAACCCTGCCAACTCTTCCCACACTCCAAAGTGAGATTCCAGATTGGTGAATTTGTTCCTACAGGGTCAGAGAGTAAACAGTCGAGGTTTTGTGGGCCAAGGCTCAAGAGACATTAAAAAAAAAAGTGGCTGACTGAGTTTGGCCCACAGGCTGTTGTTTGCCAAATGAGAGGGTCAAAAACCAGTTTGTGACTCCCGGCGTCTCATCCGATGGAAGGTGTAAAGGGTTAATGCTGGAGAGGCAGAGGAGCTGGAGGTTGCAGATTGTTCTTTAGAGAGGGTTTTGGGAGAGCCATGATCCCCAACCTCAGAGGGAAATTGTGGGGGAAATAAATCTCCACTACCTATTACTGTGGGGGAAAACCACCCAAAACTTGATCTTCAATGATGCTATTTCTAATGATTTGGGGCTGGGTAGTTGGGTGGTTCTTCTGCTCTTTGTGGCATCACCTGGCGTTATCCCTATGGCTGCACTTAGGATTTTGGCTGTTACTGGCAGCCCCAGGTGGCCTCACCCCCAAGTCTGGTACATTAGCTGGAGGGTCATGCAGCTGGCTGGGCCTGTCCCTCATGTGGCCTCCTATCATTCAGAGGTTTAGCTCATTAGGTGGTGGCTGGGCCCTAAGAAAACAAAGGTGAAAAATGCAAGCCATCTTGAGGCCTAGGCTCTGAAACTCGCAATGATGTGAGTTCTGCTGGTCAAGGAAAGTCATGAGGACATCCCAGAGTCGAGGGATGAAGAATAGACTCTGCTTTTGATGGGAGGAGTGGTGTGCACATTCAGGGCTGGGGACGATCGTCAGTAGCCATCTTTGGAGGTAATTTTCAACAGTCCATAAAAGTTCACGATTCTCTAACAGGCAAAATACACCCACTCCCTCACCAGACCTCCAGAAGTATCATTTAATCACTTTATTCCCTCAAAGGCCAGTATCTTACGATATGCATCAGGTCTAGATGCAGATGAGGCTCCTCAAGTGCCTCTGTTCTTGATCTGGTAACCTAAAAACTAAAAGGATATTGATTGATTGATTAATTGATTGATTGATGATTGATTGGAACATAATTGATTGTACATGTCCGTAGGGTACGGCATTGAACATCCATACCTGCATGCAATATGTGATGTGCAAATCAGGATAATTCGTATATGCAACATTACACAGTGTAATCATTTTCCATGGCCCTTTATCAATTTCTCACTAATCCCCCTTCCCTCTCCCCCTTTCCCACCTCTGGTGACAAAGGTTCTGTTCTCTCCTTTTCAAAGTTCAATAAATTATTGTGGTGGTTGTTTCTTTCTTCTTTTCTTTTTTTATTTATTTGGGGTTTTTGTCGTGGTGGTGGTTCTCACTTATGAGTGAGAACATGCAGTATTTCTCTTTCAGTGCCTGGCTTATCTCACTTAACATAATTTTCTCTAAGTTCATCCTTGTCGCTGCCAGAGAATTTCATTCTTTTTTATGGCAGAGTAGTATTCCATTGTGTAAATATATCACATTTTCCTTATCCAATCATGTGTTGATGGACATTTAGGTTGGTTCCAAGTCTTGGCCATTTTAAATAGAGTTATGATAAACATGGGAGTGCAGGTATCCCTTCAACGTGATGATTTCCATTCCTTTATGTAGACATCCAGCAGTGGGATTGCTAGATCGTGTGGCAGCTCTATCTGCAGTTGTTTGAGGAACCTCCATACTGTTTTCCATAACAGTTGCCCCAATTTACAGTCCCATCAACAGTGCAGGAGGGTTCCCCTTTCTCCACATCCTCGCCGCCATTTGTTATTCTCTGTCTTTTTGATAGTGGCTGCTCTAACTGGAGTGAGATGATATCTCAGTGTGGTTTTGACTTGCATTTCCCTGATGCTGAGCACTTTTTTCATGTACTCGTTGGCCATTTGTATGTCTTCCTTTGAAAAATGCCTATTTAGCTCCTTTGCTCATTTTTGAAATCAGGTTATTCGTACTGTTAAGTTAAGTTCCTTGTATATTCTGGATATTAATCCCTTGTTGGATGCATAGTTCGTAAATATTTTCTCCCACTCTGTAGGTTGTCATTTCATTCTATTGCTGCTCTAACTGGAGTGAGATGATATCTCAGTGTGGTTTTGACTTGCATTTCCCTGATGCTGAGCACTTTTTTCATGTACTCGTTGGCCATTTGTATGTCTTCCTTTGAAAAATGCCTATTTAGCTCCTTTGCTCATTTTTGAAATCAGGTTATTCGTACTGTTAAGTTAAGTTCCTTGTATATTCTGGATATTAATCCCTTGTTGGATGCATAGTTCGTAAATATTTTCTCCCACTCTGTAGGTTGTCATTTCATTCTATTGATTGTTTATTTTGCTGTGTAGAAGCTTTTTAGTTTGATATAATCCCATTTGTTTATTTTTCCTTTTGTTTCCTGTGCTTTTGGTGTCTTATTCATAAAGTCTTTGCCCAGTCCTATATCCTGACGTGTTTCCCCTATGTTTTCTCTTAGGATTTTTATAGTTTCAGGTCTTATATTTAAGTATCTAATCCATTTTGAGCTGATTTTGGTATATGGCAAGAGGGACGGGTCTAGTTTCACTTTTCTACATATGGTTGTCTGGTTTTCCCAGCACCATTTACTGAAGAGGCAGTCTTTTCCCCAGTGTATGTTCTTGGTGCCTTTGTTAAAGACCAGTTGGCTGTAAGTATGTGTGTTGATTTCTGGGTCCCCTACTCTGTTCTGTTGATCCAATTGTCCTATTTTTATGCGAGTATCATGTTGTTTTGGTTACTATAGCTTTGTAGTATAATTTGAAGTCAAGTAGTGTTACACCTCCAGCTGTATTTTCTTTGCTCAAGATTGCTTTGGCTGTTTGGGGTCTTCTCTTGTGCCATATGAACGTTAGGATTGTTTTTTCTATTTCTGTGAAGAATGTGACTAGTATTTTGATGGTGATTGCATCGAATCTGTAGGTTGCTTTGGGTAGTATGGACATTTTCACAACGTTAACTCTTCCAATCCAAGAGCGTGGCATGACTTTCCATCTTTTTTGTCCTCTTTAATTTCTTTCAGCAGTGATTTGTAGTTTTCATTGTAGAGATTTTTCACCTCCTTGGTTAAATTGATTTTTTTTTTTTGGTGACTATTATAAATGGATTGCTTTCTTTATTTCTTTTTCTGCTACTTTATTATTGATGTATAAAAATTCTACTGATTTTTGCATGTTGATTTTATATCCTGCAACTTTACTGAAATCATTTATCAGACCTAGAGTTTTTTTGGTAGAATCTTTAGGTTTTTCTACATAGGATCATGTCATCTGCAATCTGGGACAGTTTGACTTTGTCTTTTCCAATCTGGATGCCCTTAATTTCTTTGTCTTGCATGATTTCTATGGCTAATACTTCCAATATTATGTTAAGTAGGAGTGTGACAGTGGGCATACTTGTCTTGTTCCTTTTCTTAAGGGGAAAACCCATTTAGGATGATATTGGCAGTGGGTTTGTTGTGTATGGCTTTCATTGTGCTGAGATACTTTGCTTCCATACCTAGTTTGCTGAGAGTCTTTATCAAAAAGTGATGTTGGATTTTGTCAAATGCTTTTTCTGCATTTATTGAGATGACTATATGGATTTTGTCCTTGATTTTGTTGATGTGGTATATCACATTTATCGACTTGAACCATATTTGCAACCCTGGAATGAGTCCTAATTAGTCACAGTGTATAATTTTTCTCGTGTGTTGCTGTAATCTGTTTGCTAATATTGTGTTGAGGATTTCTGCATCTATGGTCATCAGAGACATTGGCCTGTATTTTTCTTTTTTTGTTGTATCTTTGTCTGACTTTGGTATAAGGGTGATGCTGGCCTCATAGAATGAGTTTGAGAGAGTAGCTTCTGTTTCAGTTTTTTGGAATAGTTTGAAGAGAATTGTTATTAATTCCTCTTTAAAGGTTTGGGAGAAGTCAGCAGTAAAGCCCTCTGTCCTGGGCTTTTTTTGCTGTTGTTGGGAGACTGCTGATTACTGCTTAAATTTCGTTGCTTGTTATTGGTCTGCTCAGGTTTTCTATTTCTTCTTAATTCCATGTTTGTAATTTATATGTGTCCAGAAATTTATCCGTTTTCTCCAGGTTTTCAAATTTGTTGGTGTATAGCTGTTTATAATAGTCTGTAATGATTCTTAGTATTTCTGTGGTATTAGTTGTAATGTTTCTTTCTTCATTTCTGATCTTTGTTATTTGGGTCTTCTCTCTTCTTTTTTTAGTTAGCCTGGCTAATGGTTAGCCTATTTTGTTTATCTCCTCAAAAAAGCAACTTTTTGTTTCATTGATTTTTTTTTTTTGTATTATTTCTTGGGTCTCTATTTGATTTAGTTTTGCTCTGATCTTAATTATTTCTTTTTGTCTACTACTTTTGAGATTGGATTGTTCCTGTTTTTCCAGTTCTTTGAGGTGTAGTGCAAGGTTGTTTATTTGAAATCTTTCTATTCTTTTGATGTAAGAATTTATTGCAACCAACTTTCCTCTTAGTACTGCTTTTGCAGTATCCCACATGATGTGTCTTTATTTTCACTGGTTTCAATAATTTTTTTTTCCCGCTTTATTTCTTCTTGGATCCATAGGTCATCTGGGAGTACGTTGCTTAATTTCCATGTACTTGTATAGTTTACAGAGTTACTGTTGTTTTTGATTTCTAGTTTTAATCCATTGTGTTCTGACAAGGTACTTGAAATGATTTCAATTTTTAAAAATTTGTTGAGACTTAATTTGTGACCTAATATATGATCAATCCTGGAAACTGTTCTATGTGCTGATGAGATGAATGTATATTCTGTAGTTGTTGGATGAAATGTTCTGTAGATATCTGCCAGGTCCAATTGGTCAAAAGCATAGTTTAAATCCTGTGTTTCTCTGTTGATTTGTTGCCTGGATGATCTGCTCAATGCTGAGAAAGAGGTGTTCAGGTCCCCAATTATTATTGTATTAGGGTCTATCTCTTTCTTTAGGTCTAGTAATGTTTGCTTAATATATCTGGGTGCTTCAGTGTTGGGTGTATATATAATTATGATTGTTATGTCTTCTTGCTGGATAGATCTCTTTATCATTATATAATGTCCTTCTTTGTCTCCTTTTATGGTTTTTTATTTAAAGCCTATTTTATCCAATATAAGAATAGCTACTCCTGTTCACTTATATGGTATATCTTTTTCCATCCCTTCATTATTAGCCTGTATGTGTCTTTCCAGGTGAGGCGAGTCTCCCGAAGACAGCTTATAGTTGGGTCTAGCTTTTTAATCCATCAGTGAGTCTGTGTCTTTTGAGTGGGGAATTTAATCCATTTACATTTAGGATTGTTATTGAAAGGTATTGTCTTACTCTTGGCATTTTATCAATTTTCATTTGGATGTTTTAAATATCTTTTCTTTCTTTCTTCCCCTTTTATTGTTTTTCCTCAGTATTTGTTGTTTTTTTGAGGTAGTAGGATATAGTTTCTTTCCCTTTCTTGTTTGCATTTTTGTTCTACCAGTGGGTTTTGCTCTTTCTTGTACATTCATGGTAATTATTATCATTTTTCAGATTCTAGATGGAGGACTCCCTTGAAGATTTCTTGCAGGGCTGGTCATGTGGTGGTGAACTCCCACAGTTTTTGTTTGTCTGAGAAATGCATTATTTATCCCTCATTTCTGAAAGATAGCCTTCCTGGGTATAGTATTCTTGGCTGGAAGTTTTTTTTCTTCTTATATTCTGGATATAAGATCCCATTCTCTTCCAGCCTACAGAGTTTCTATTGAGATGTCTGCTGTTAGTCTGATGGGAACTCCCTTACAGATAACTTGATGCTTTTCTCTTGCTGTTTGTAAGGTTCTCTCTTTGTCTTTGAGTTTTGCCAGTTTCACAATAATGTGACATTTTTGGATTGAATCTGTCTGGGGGTCTTTGAGTCTCCTGTATCTGAAGGTCCATGTCTCTCCCTATACCTGGGAAGTTTTCCTTTATTGTTTCATTGAATATGTTTTCAATGCCTTTTTCTTTCTCATCCCTTTCCAGAACACCCATGATTTTGGTGTTTGTGTGCTTAAAGTTGTCTGCTATCTCACTTAGATCTTCTCCATTTTTTAAATTCTTTTTTTTTATTGGTCGACTTGGGTTATTTTGAAAAGACTGTCTTCAAGATCAGAAATTCTTTCCTCTGCTTGCTCTAAACTGCTTCTTAAGCCCTTGGTTGTGTTTATTATTTTGTTAAATGAATCCTTCAGTTCAAGGAGTTCTGCCACATTCCTTTTTAAGGTAATCTCTTTGTAAATTTCTTTCTTCATAACCTGGATATTTTTTCTCATTCCATTGTGTTGTCTAACTGAATCTTCTCTTACCTCATTGAGTTTCCCTAAGGTTGTGGCTCGGTATTCCTTTTCAGTCATTTCCAGGGTTTCCTCCTCTCTGCATTCTGGTGTTAGTGGAATACATATTCCCTTGGTGATGTCATTTTTTCTTGTTTTTTCATATTTCTAGTATCTCTATGTTGATGTCTGGTCATCTGGTAGAGCTGTTGCTTTTTCTATTACTCTGGAGTAGGCTGTAAGGAGAGAGACTTCCTCCTGTAGATGTGTTTTATATCAAGTGTGTGTATCTCTGTGGCCTAGGTACTAGTGCACTTAATGATTCCTTCCTGAGATTAGTGACACTGTGTCATTTGTTGAAGATGTAGACAAGCTCTCAAGTTCTTGGGAGAAGTGCCCGAGTGCCCTGTCACTCTTTGACTGTGGTGCATGTCCCTGAGTGGACTTGGTGGCACTTGGGTTAGTGTGAACTTGATGGGTGCACTGGGATATAAACTGAGCTCCTCAGTTTGAATGCGTTACTCTGAGCGGGGTTTTTCTTTTCCATTTCTTATAGGCAGAGGCTCCTCCTGGGTTCTTATTTCCCCTGATTGGGGGATGGGTTGGTGGTGACTGGGAATTTTCTTACTGACTCTATTTGGGTATCCTGGGTTTCTGCAATCTTGGGAGATTCTGCATGTGTCCCTCCCCAGTCAAGGCAGTCATGTGGGCTGCACATGTACCTCACAGGCCCAGATATGCTACCGTGTGTGGCAGCATAATTCCCCCTGTGGGTTGGGCCACTGGGTCACAGTTCTGCATTCACTCATCTCTTTCCCTGGGCTCCACTGGTGACTCTCCTTGTGTTAAGCAGTCAAGTGGTCAGCGGGTCACCTACAAGGTGGCTGTGGCTGCTACTGTTGCAGTGAGCCAACCTTGAGGTGGTGGTGGGTGTGGCAGACCACCTGCATGGAAGCAGCATCTGCACCAGTGGTGGGGGCTGCCCACAGCAGTTCCTGAGGTCCTCACGTGCATTCCTCCTATCTGCCAGGTGGGAGAATGGCCCACAGTGGCTCCTTAGGTCCTCAGGTGCATTACTGCCATCTGCTGGGTGGGAGGGCTCTAAAAGGATAATTTATTTGCACCCATTCCCCTCTACACACACACACCCAACATGAAATGGTGAGATCAGGACAAGACATCTGCAATGGACACTTTCATTAGAGAGAAAGAGAGAGAGAGAGAGAGAGAGAGAGAGAGAGAGAGAGAGAGCAGAAAGAATCTAGTAGTCAACGGTTCATAGCACTTTGAAATCCAGCTGAGCACATGTCACCAGTAGATTGAACTTTTTCATGGGTTCATATCCCATTTACCAATTTATGCATCAATTTTCTATTGTTGAATGAATGTTAAGCCCAACATTTAATGTCTTAAAACAACAAGAACCACTAATCTTCTCAAGATTCTGCAACTAGTAAAGACTTGGTGGGACTGGCTTGCCTCTGCTCTGTGTGGTGCTGTCTAAGTTGGTTGAGCTAAGGTTAGAGGATCCCAGATGGTTCCAGTAACATGTCTGGCATCTCAAGAGTGTGACTGGAATGGCTGGGGGATGGCTGGGCTTCCCTTTCACCCTTTGTTGTCTGTCATTCTCTGGGGCCTCTCTCCCTAAGCTTCCTGTGTCTCCAGCAGGATAACCAGACTTCTTTTCATGGTGGCTGGCTTTCTGCTGCGTTGTGTTGGTCAAAGCAAGTCACAGGACCAGCCGAGATTCAAAGACAAGGAAAATAGAGTTTATTTCCTGGTGAGAGAAGATGCAAAGAATTTGTGACTATTATTAATCCACCATCATTTGCCCTTTGGTTACAAATATTTAAATTCCTCCCAAATGCAAGATATGCACCATCTCTCCTAAGACCCATGAAGTCTCATCTCATTAAGATATCAGGCTGGAGGTCCAGGATCTAGGGATCTGAGGCTCCTCTGATGCAGCTCCTTGGGTACGGTTTCCTCTTGATTCAAAAATTTGTGAACTAAAAAGACATGTTTTCTGCTCCCCACACCTAGCATACGATGATGAGACAGGGACAAGATAACCACAATAGACACTTCCATCCAAAAAGAGGAGGAAGGGGAAGCACACACTGGTCCATAGCAAATCTGGAAATCCAGCTGGGCGCATGTTACCACTTTTCCATACTCTAGGTCAGGAAATGCTGCTTCATTATGAAATAATTCCCTAATCCATTTTCTCCTGGCTCTTGCCTCTGCCCTTTGGATTCTCGGCTCCACTCTTTGAGTCATCTCCCATTTCCACAAGAAATGGCCCGCATTTGCAGTTCAGTAGCTTTCTCAGCTTGCATTCTAAATACAGAAAGTTGGAATCCCAAAGATTTCTTTTCAGTTTGAACTTTCTCTGCTTCTTTGAGTCCAGGCTGATGGTCATTTCACCAATCACTTTTCTTAAAGAACTTTGTAGGTTTTCCATGAATCTTATAGGGATTTACTGTGTACCCCTAAAGATACACCAATAATTTTTTCCAAGACAGACTTCACTTTATTTTGAGCAGAGCAGGCTATCTGGGAAAACTCCCTAAGATTTTTTTAAACCCTTTTTTTTTCCAGGTGAGAGGATCTATAAGGAACAACCTGAAATCTTTCAGAGGTCTTAAAAGAGGACTTACAGCTTTGATGTGATTTTTACCCTGAGGTCATATTTTATTGGCAGCACCCCCTAAGTTTTATCTTTGTCCTGAGACTATTATTTACTTTGAGAAATTTTTTTTTTCCTTTTTGTCTTTTTTACTGACCGGTAACGGGATCGCAACCTTCAGTGTCGCGCCCGTACCGGGGACCGGCAACGGGATCGCAACCCTTGGTGTTGTGCCCACATGGCACTCAGCCAGTGAGCGGGAACCGGTCTCCACATGGGATCCGAACCCTCAGTGGGAGCGCCGCCATGCTCCCAAGCAGCGCACTCTCCAGTGCGCCACTGGGCCAGCCCTACTTTGAGAAATTTTTTGCTGACTGGTGGGACTGTCCTGAGTCCTCTGTTTCCTAGAATTCTGCTTGAAAATTGAACAGTTCCTTCTTAAATTTGTTGCCTGCATATACCTTACTATACATCACTAAAAGAAGCCAATTATCACTTTCAACATTTTGCCTGAAAATCTCCTTAGAAGATCCACAAATTAATTAAATGAATTTTCTACTATTTGTATTATTGGAGGTAACAGTGTTGCTAAAAGTTTTGCTATGACCTAACAGGGTCCCCCTTTCTACAGCCTCTGGTGGCATCTTTCTCACTGCTCTTGCAGCCTCCACTAAGAGTCTCATCCTGACCCTTCCAGCTCCACCTGCCACCATGTCCCAAAGCCAATGCTATGTCTTTTAGGTTTTGTTCCAGCAGCACCCACTTCTAGGCACCACTTTCTATTTCAGTTTTCTGCTATGGTGATTAGTGGCTTAAAACAACAACATATTGTGTCTTGGGATTCTGTGGATCAACTGGGCTTCATTGGGCAGTTCCTCTGTTCCACGTGGTATCTGCTGGGGTCACTCACAGGACTACATTTGAGCTGAGAGCTGAAGGGGTTGCAGTGTCTGGGGGCTGCAGACACTGGGTCCCTCCCTTTGCATGTGGCTTCTCGTCACTGCGTAGTCTAGCCTGAACTTCTGAACATGGTGATTGGATCCCAAAAGAGCAAAGGTGGGGGCTGCACAGTGTCTGTAGGGCCAAGCTCCAGAACTTGCACAATTTACCTTTTCTATTGGTCAAAATAAGTCACAAGGTCATCTCCACCCATCAAGGGGGTGGAGGAATAGACTCCACCTCCTGAGGAGAGCTATGGCATACATGTACAGACGGGAGGAATTGTTGGTGGATTTGCAGATTAATCCACCATGGACTGTTTGAGAGGCTCCAACAGACCAATGGGAAAGTTTGACCCAAGAATCCTGGAAACTCATGGCTGAATGGATTGATGTCTGGTGTATTGAAGGGGCCCAGAGAAGCAGAGAACAGAACTCTGATTGGGAAGCAACTGGACTCTCAGCTACAAAACATCTAATGCTGTCCAGTGATCTCACTTTCTGTAGATGTGACCACACAGCAGAGCAAATCTGCATAAGGTGAATTAGATCCCTCCCTGGACAGCTGCCTGGAGAGGTAAAGAGATCTCAGCAGAAAGCTGCTGGACAAGCTTTCATGCCCAGGGATTAGGAGAGATCTATTAAGTGTCTTCCTGAGAAGCATCACCCACTAAGGGGGAGGAGTTCTTAGCAATGAGGGTGTCTAAAGAACCTATGTTAGTGGCCTTTTGAAAGACTCAGCTTTAAACTTTTGCCAAACCAGCCAAACCTAAAAAGGGCCTACATCACTTCCCAAAAGTACCAGTGAAGTAAGAAATTTCCTGTCTCCTTATCACCAATTCTCAGCAAGCTGAGGGCAGAGTGATATGAGTGAAAGGCAGGGAACCAGGAAAAATCGGCCACATCCCCCTTGCCCACCGCAGGCAACAGCTGGAGAAGGGGCAGACCTTCATTTTCAGAATACAGTTTGGAGATTTGACTAAATAAGACCGGACATGCTAGTTACCAAACTGACAGGTATTAGCGTTTACCAGCACAAGAGAGCTTCTTATTACCTGGAAGTAAAAAGATTTCCTCCAGAATTGGAAAAGAACTAGCCCCACAGTGAGGGGAGATAAAATTGCTTTCTGGTTGTATCTGCTCAGTTGATGTGACACTTATGTATCTATTTTCATCCCAGAGACAGTTGCTTGGGAAAGACTCTTGGAGAAAACCAGCAGGACGCTCTGGAGCCTCATTCACACCAGCACAGGGCTGTTTCACATGGTGATGTACGTGCTGTCATTTCCAGGTTCATTTATGAGGCTCTGTCCCTATACCCTATGGACAAGATACAAGTCCACATGCCCATGCTACAACGTGGTGGCTCACAGCACAGGATCTGGAATCAAAACACCTAGGTTCAAATCCTAACACTGCCAGTTATTATCCATAAGATCTAGAATAAGTCATGTTAATTTCCCTGAGTTTCAATTTTCTCATCCATGAAATGGGGATACTAATGCCTCCCCTACAGGGTTGTTAGGAGAACTAAATGAGGGAATGGGTGCCAGGCATCCAGCTGGCGCAGAGTAAGTCCTTGATGCATGTTAGTGCATGCAGCGTGCGGCCGCCTAATAGTGAAAAGGGGGAAGATCACATCTGTTTGGAATTGTCGTGTAGACACAGAACATCCTGGGAAGAAACATAAGAAGCTGGTAACGCTGGTTGCCTTCAGGGAGGGGACTGGATGGCTGGGGAAAGGAGAGAGGGAGACTTTCCACTGTTTCACTTTTTTATATCTTTTGAAGCATGTAAGTGTATTAACTATTCCAAAAGTAAATTGAAACTTAAAATGTTTTCAACATTTTATTATAAAAATTTTCAAATAAACAGAAAAATTGAAAGAATTTTACAGAGAACACCATGTACCCACTGCTGAGAATCTACCATTACCATGGTATTTTAAAAATAAAATTAATCTATCTCTGAGGCCGAGGCAAGTTACTTGACTTATTAGAGTCTTCACGTTCTCTCTGTGGGATGAGAAGTGTGGAGTATCGTCCCTGATATTCACTATACCCAAAGCTAATCGCAGTGGTACAGCTGTTGGCTACCAGATGTCATGAGCACCTCATGGGGTCTTTCTTTTCCTAGAGAACATCCCCCTGTGTCACATGTGTGAGCCCCCCCCAGTGGCTACATGGGTGCTATGTGGCCTTCCTGGGACAAGTGGCCCAGGGGTGGTAGAGTAGATATCCTGCTGCTCACTGGTATTTCTCTCTCCCCTCTCCTTTAGCCCACAGAGGAGGGCTGTACTTCTGACCCTCCTGAGCTTAGGTGAGGCCACGTGACTTGCTTTGGCCAATGAAATGTAAGTGGAAGTAAAGTGTGTCCCTTCTATGTGAAATAATTTATGAGCAAATGTCATATTCTCCATGCCATGTCTGCCCCTGATGCACCAGCCAATAAGACCCCATGTTCCAGATGGTGCAGCCACAGGATGGTGAAACCTCCCTATGCCTGGATAGTTGAGTGGCTACCAGGAGGTCAGTTGCCCTGGAAAGTTGTCTGGACCGTTAGTGGACTTTGTGTGAGTGTGAAATAAAACTTTGTTTTGATGATTCCTGAGATTTGGGGGGTTGTTTGTTACTGCAACACAACTGAGTCCATGCTGACGGATACAGATGAGCACCTGACATGAGCTTGGCTGTTCAGATGTTGCTGCCTGGATTTTTCAAACTGGAATTAAGAGAAGTGACACAGTCTTTTGCTGGAGACAAAGCTGCCAACAAGAGCCCTGGAGACAGTTAATTAGAGATAAGACCTCCCTCTACATGGATAAAGCCAATCAGAGAGAATTCGGCCCTTGTGAGGAAAGAAGACAAGGGGTGGGTGTGGGGGCTGGGGGGGGTCTGTCTGAAAGAGAGAGAGAGAAAGAGAGAGAGGCACTGCATTTAAGGCCCAGAATCCCTGACCCAAAGAGATCCCCATGTACTTACTGGTAGACTCTTTCCTGCCTCCAGCTTTGAGGGGGGCGGGAAAGAGTAATCAAGTTAACTTCCCAGCCTCTGGAAAATTAAGAATATGTCTTCAGGCAATCTCTAAGTTCAGGTCACTGTGTACTTTTGAATGTTTTGTCTCTAGTGAGCTGGGTTGGGGTGGGGCAAACAGGAGCATTTCTGTCATAAGCAACAGAAAACCCAACCCAGACTGCTTCAAGCAGAGGAGAATCTCTTGGTTCATGGAACTAAAAAATCCCAGGGGGTAGATCTGGCTTCATGGGGAGCTGGCCAAGACCTTTTAGTAGAAGAAGTCTGGAAGGTTAGGGGTGAGAACCCAACCTGATTAAGGTCCCTCATTCTGGTTCTGTTTACCTGTTTGTCTGGGAAAATCACAAAGGGATATCAAACCACGCAATATTCATTTCTAAAATCCCAGTGGTTCCTTTGGCTCTTTCTATCTGTCCGTCTTCTTCTCACCATTCGAGGCTCAGATCCAAACCTGCCACTTCCAAGAAGCTTCCTCACCCACCCCACTCCCCAAGGGCTCTCCTTTTCTCTGAGTCCCCACTGCAATCATAGCCTTTCCATACTTGTAGTCAAATCAGAGGCCCATATAATCTTTGGATTGAATTCCATTTTGAGTATGTTCAGATCAAAAAACGCAGGCTAAGGACAAACTATACGTAAAGCTCTGGTTTTCACACTTTGCAAACACTTCCACTTGCTATTCATCCATCCGTCCATCCATCCATCCATTTATTCACCGAAACCACTGACTGAATGTGTACAATACACAGGCTCTGTGCTGGATCCTGAGGAGACAGAAATACACATGACACACTTGTTGCCCTCACTGAGATCACAATCCAATTTGGCCACAAACATAATAATAACAAAAATAACAATAAGAAAAGGAATCATTCATATTTAATAAGCATTTTCTATGTGCAGAGCACTGTGCTAAGCAATTTACATGCACTGTCATACTTGGTCCTAACAACGACACCATTAAATACAGGTAATATACTAGTCAGTGCTTCAGTTATCTATTGCTGTGTAATAAACTGCACCAAAACATAGTGGTTAAAACAACAATCATTTTAACATCTCTCTAAATACTGTAGTCTGAACTGGGCTCAACTGGGTGGTTCTTCTGCCCTTTCCTCTGGTCACTCATGTGGCTGCATTCAGCTGGCAAGTTGGCCGACTGAGGGCTGGGCTCAGCTAGGACACCAGGAAGCTGGGCTTCTACCTCTCTATGAGGTTTCCGGACTGCTCTCTCTCATGTGGCGTTGCCACATGCTCTCTCCAGTAGGGTACCTGGACTTACGTAGCAGATCAGGGCTCCCAAGAGCCTGGAAGGTGTCAGGATTTCTTCAGGCTTAGGTCCAGAATGGGAACAGTGTCACTTCCATCCCATTCCATTGTTTAAAACAAGTTGCAACAGTTAATACCCACAGTCAAGAGGAGGTGGTAATGCAAGGGTATGAACACTAAAAAGCACAGATCATCAAAAACCACCAATACAAGAAACTATCACAGTCAAGATTCTTTCTATTGCAAGAGAAATAAACTTGACTCATACTAACTAAGTTTTTAAAATGTGGGGTAGAGAAAAATCTATTGACTTTGTAACTGGAAGCCCAGTGTGCATCTGTCTTCGGGAATGGCTGGATCAAGGGGTGTATTGCTATTATTAAGGTTTCCATTTTCTTTTCATGTCACAGACAGATTCTGTATGGTGGATAAGATGGCTTCCCACATCCCAGAATCATACCTACCACCTTTACAACCCCTGTGTGACGAGACAACTCTTCTCATCTTCACACAGAAAGTTCCAGGCATATCTGGATTCACTCATTTGAGGCCACGTGTTCATCTTTAAACCAATCGCTGTGACCAGGGGATGAAGCACTCTTATTGGGCAGGTGTAGCCCTGTAAAACCACATGGAATGGATTCCTTATTTAAAAACAGGAAGGAGGGAAGGAAGGGTGGAAGGAAAGAGGGAGGGAGGGAAGAGAAGACAGAGAGACGGACAGAGAGAGAGAGAGAGGAAGGAAGGAAGGAAGGAAGGAAGGAAGGAAGGAAGGAAGGAAGGAAGGAAAAAGAAAGAGCAAGAAAGAAGGAAAGAAAGAAAAAGAAGAAGAAAGATGGACAGAAAGAAAAAGAAGAAAGAAACAAAGAAAGAAAAGAAAGGCTATGTTAACTGAAAAGGGTTAAGGGACGCAGGGCAGACAGGTGGTATCAGCACCCTCATTTTACAGATGAAAAAGACCGTGACCCTCAAAAAAAGTGAAGGAAGAGACTTCCCAAGTTCACAAATCTAGAAGATGCTACAGCTAAGACAGGAATCTGGGTCTTTTATATGCCAAAGCTCCTGTTCTTAATGGCCACATTGTACAATAGTGTTTGCAAACAAACAATGACAAAGCCTGTGACCCCAGCTACAGCAGAGAATGGCCATGGTTCAGCGGTAGGGACAGACGACTTGCTGGGCAATGGCAGGGCCATGAATCAGGGAGGCCTTCCCAGAGGAGGCTGGGCCGGCTCTTATGGAGTGTAATTCCAGGACAAGGGACCAGCGTGTAAACGTGCCTAGGAGAACATGTAAGATTTTGGAAGAGAGAGAAAAAAAAAAAAAGGTGGTTTCCAAGCTGAGGGCTAAAGATCTCTGGGTCCGAGGATTTATTACAAGAAGTCTGAGAATTTGTCTCTGAATCCAGTCTGGTCTATAGACTAAAAAAAATACATATACCACAGATAGCTATCCATCAAATACATTTAAAAGTAACTGCTGAATTCATGGTAGCTTTTTGTTGGAAGATGTTTTCTCAATCAGTAGATACTAAAAGTGAGCTATTATCATGCTTGGTTCAGGGATTATTTTGATAACATAAAGGAGGCTTTATTCTAAAAAGGACTGAGAGACATGGATCTCAAATGCATGTTGAAAAGGGGTCATTTCTAAAAATAAGGCAGGGAGGGCATCAGGCTCTGGAATCAGACAACTGAGTTCAAATCCCAGCTCCACCACTGACCTGCTGTGTGACTTTGGGCAAGTTACTAAGCCCCTCTAATGCCTTGGTTTCCTCATCTGTAAAATGGGGATGATGGTGGAGGATAAATGAGTTGAAAAATGCAAACAGGTTGGAAATATATCCAGGCTTAGTACCACCTAAGAATATTATCTCTTGTTGTATATGTATATGTCTATATGAATATTTACTATTATAGTCCGAGGAAGACAGAACGGTGGCCTGAGCCGTAGGACATAGGGACCTGGTGAGGAAATACCTAGAGGTATATACATACCTACATACATCTACAAAGTTACATGTGCCTACCTCTAATCCAAATACCATATATAATATATGTATTATAACTAGTCCAGACACTTCTTGATGGCAGAAATAGTCTCCTAGGTGTGTTGCTCGGTGAGTACTTGCTGGGACCAGCTGAGAGATTTCACCATCAGGGAGAGAAAGGCTTGGGGGTCTGTGTTGTCTAAAGCAGTGAACACGGGCCTGGAGAAGAATCAAGAAGGCTCCTTTCTTTGGCCTAGAACGGGCGGTTACCCGCTGACTGCCGGGGGAGCCTCACTGGAGACAGATGAGGCTGGAGCCCAGCTTGGATCTCTTGACTGCTAGGAGCTGGAGAGCCGAGGAGAAGCAGGAGCAGAACAGGAGAGAGGCCGAGACTGCTCTGGCTCCTCGCTGTGCCTCCACTCTGCACTTCTAGGGGCTCAGAGGGGACTGAGGCATCCCACCACTGTCTTTCCAGCTCACAGCCTTCTTTCGGCAGGAGGGGGCACAGGCACACCTCCCCCATTTTCCAGGCAGGGAAACAGGTCTGGAGAGGTAAATGATCCCCCAGCGTGGGAGAAAAGAAACAGTGCTGACTGCCCATGCGGGCGCCAGGCCCTGTGCTTAGGATTGACACGGGAGCCGGGCGGGCAAGGGGGGAGGGCGGCATAGATGATGCCCATTTGACAGATGGGGAACCAATCTCAGGCCATCGGAGCATTTCCTGGGGTTCAGAGGCAGTCTAGAACCTGCGGTGCGTTTCCCTCCATTATTACAATGGGTAGGAAGGGAAGTGAGAGGAGGAAATTCAGGGATCGGCCCTTGTTGGGGCTCATCCTGTTGAAGTTTCTTTTATCATCTGTAGGTCCAAGACTTTATTCCACTCCCGCTCTGGAACTTGGAGTCTTCAGGGAGCTGCTAGCTCTGGACTCCTCAGCCTGAAGAGTGAGGCCCCCCATCCCCTTGCTCCAACTATGGGACTGGACTTTCACTTGGCCCTGGAGAATAATCCTGGTCCCTCCGTCTCCTCACCCCTCCCTCTGACCCTCCCTCCAAATGCAAAGGGGTCTTGGCCCATGAGCTGTGGTCTGACCAAATTCAAGTGGGGGCATCACTTCCTGCCTCTACAGACCCCATCCTTTACCCTCTCACCGGTTGGCCTGCAACACCAAGAAATGGACACTCCTTTCTTACATGTCTGAAACTCGTTTTAAAAATTTGGGTAGCAATTTGGAGTTCTTGAAAGCTCCTTTACTAAAGCATCTGTTCAGAATTCAGCAAAGAGTTGCACATATTTGTATTTATGTGGGCATGATATTATTATCCAATAAAGTGTGTGTATTACACATGCAAGGAGTCGTGGTGATCTGCTTTGCACATCTGCCAATTACCGCATGCTTCCTATGACCCACTCTCCGTATTAGGCTGCCCCATCTGTGTATTCATTTCACTTTCGTGACACTTGAGTAAAGGACTCTCATGAGTCCCAATTTGTAGAAGAGGAGATGGAGGCTCAGAGAGGTTGAGTCTCTGGCCACGTCAGACAGCTAGAGCTAGCAGCTGAGCCTAAGTATCCTTTTATCTCCACTATGCAAGAGCAGCTGTCACCACTGTCCCCAAACAGTCACCCCTTGGACTTTGCCACTCCCCCAGCTGGGCATCCCCAGTGAACACCAAGTTCCCCCCAACCCAGGCATTTTGCCCATTTTATTGCCCATATGCTTAGTGAGATAGTTTGAAAATATCCAGAAACAGCCAAAACTATGAGAAAAACATAAACGATATAATCATCATTATCATCATCATAATCATAAGTACAGAAGTTAAAAGTCTCACAGGGGATATGATTATACGTCCAAGACTCCTTGGCACAGCCTTGTAAGGAAAATATTATGTTCATTCTCTAGATGTGAAACTGTTGTTCCAAAAGATGAAGTAACTTGTCCCAAGGTCACAGAGCTAGTAAATTGGCTGACCAGATGTTAAACCCAGGTCAACGTGGCATCAGAGCTATGTAGTTTCCTTTCCACTTTGCCTCTAAAGGCCCCCTGACTTCAACAGGTTGGGGAGCAGACAAGTAAGCGGAAAATCGCTCCACAGCGATTAGTGAACGCAAGTGAACATGGGAGTGGTGTGCAATCAGGGAGAAGGAATCAAAGGCGGCTTCTGGGAGAGGTGAGACCTGAACTAAGCCCAGGTGTAGTGGGTCTGCAGGACAGAAATGGCAGGACAAAGTCCAGAAAAGGTAGCACGCTGTCATTTCTAGCCATTACTACAGGCCACTGTTCCTGTGGTCTATGTTACCCTTCGAGGCAAACCAGAGGTAAGGTCTCCCTTGAGAGTGACTCACATGACTATGTCAGTAAAACTGATTGTCATCTGATATTTTTTTATCTACAAGATTCACGAAGAATCTTGCAGGGAAAAATGTTTTTAATTGAGGTGAAATTCATATAACAGAAAATGCGCCACTTTAAAGAAAACAGTTCAGTGGCATTTAGTGCCTTCACAGTGTTGTGCAAACTACCTCCTCGACCTAGTTCCAGAACACTTTCATCGCCATAGTAAAACCCACTAAGCAGTTACTCCCTGTTCCTCCCTCCTCCCAGGTCCTGGCATCCACCAACCCACTTTCTGTCTCTGAGTTTATCTCTTCTGGATATTTCATATAAATGGAATCATACGATACGTGACCTTTTGTGTCTGGCTTCTCTGACTGAGCATAATGTTTTCAAGGTTTCATTTAATATTTTATAGCTTTTCTAGTTGAGGAGGAGACGGCAGAGCTGAGACCATGGTCTACAGATGACACAGCCCAGGCCTGGCCTCTCTCCCTTCCACCCCCTGCTCTTCCTACCTCCTTCAAGGGCCCAGAAGTCAGATCCGCAGGCCTGGTGTGAGTCCCTCTCTGCCATTTTTTCATGCCCCCTCTGAGTGAGCCTCAGGCTTCCCATCTATAGAATGGGATGGGTGACAAACAATGTGAATATACTTAACACTACTCAACTCTACACTTACAAATGGTTCAGATGGTAAAATTTATGTTATGCGTTATTTTAACAAAAAAAAAAATACAAGGACAAACCTAAAAAAAAAAAAAAGAGGGTTGGATTGATTGCTAAGGGCCCCTCAATCCTACAGCCTGTAAGACCAAAGATGCATGATAGAGACTTGAGGAAAAGAAAGGCCAGAAATGCAAGGAGACAGAAAAGAAAGGAATGATGGGGGAGGGGGGAAAGGAAGGAGAGTGAGACGTGGGAAGTGGGAGGAGGGGAGGCAGGAGCCTTGCAGTCTCAGCCCATTCTTCTCTGCCTCGCTTTCCCCTTGTGTTTATTTCTTGATTCTCAGCCATTGTCATTTTTTAAACCTCAGTCCTAATCTCCACCATGATCAGTGGGTTAGTCTGCAGCGTTGGGTCCAGGTGGGAACCACTGGCTTTTCAAATTGATTCTGCCTGTGTGATTAAAAAAAAATTTTTTTTTTCAATAGAATTTGACCCAGAATCAGGATGAAAGCAATAAATATTTGATGAGAAAAAGCAACTGCTCAACCACGTCCTCAAAACACATTGGTTTTGTCGCCTAGGGCTTTTCCACCAGGTACTATCAGGCCTCGCCCCGTGGGCTGAATGAACACACCGAGACCCACAGCATCTACACAGTCCAGGTTTGCTCAGCTGGTTTCAAATATCCAGTTCCCTGTTCCCCAGGGCGCCCTCCCTCGTCAGAGTGGGAGCTGCCATTTCAGGACGAGGAATCAAGAGCAGGGAAATTTGAGGCTTTACTCCCAAGGGAAGGCCCGGGTTCCCGAACCACTAATTACACACCAGCAGGTGCCCTGAAGTGCAGGTGAGTAAGTGGATTCAGACAGCACCGTGGCAGGAATCCAAGAATGTTTTAGGGAGCAACCACTGTACGCACAGAGCCAAAAATAAAAACCTCGGTTTGATTTATTCTCCTTGGAGTCCATCCTGGAGAGAAGCCGGCTACTGGTGTTGGTGCCTCGAACGCCCAACTGAAAAGGCAGCTGGAAACACAGAGAAAAGCAGAATAATGGGAGGTTGTCGACGAGGCAAATGCAGGGAGCTAGGAAGGCACAAGAAGGTCAGGGGAAAAAACCGAGGACGACTTCTGTGCCGGCGGATGACCAGCAGCACACAGGGGACCATCAGCAGGGGCCGGTCCCGCGGGAGGCGAGAGCAAAAGGCCTCCGAAGGTAAGTGACAGCAGTGGCCCCACATGTGCAGTGATGGGTTATTGGTGACATTCCTGACATTCCCCCCGCCCCCCCCCCTTAGCCCCTCTATTTCCTATTGTTTCTTTATAGAGTATATGTCGCTTTATAACAAAAATCCTAAAAAAGTGAGGAAACGTAACCGTTTCACAATTTTTAGAGAGTTTTTATGAGAACATGGTCCAGTGTTCATGGGAACATATGATCATGGGAACATATGAATTTTGGGTGGACACAACTCAGCCTGTAACTCCGGGGTACGGACAAATGGCTAAAGGTGGGTCCTCTATTTTTCCCTTTTGCTATGAGAGAGTTCAGACCATTAGCACTCGCCTGATTTTGACAAAAAAATGCTGGAAGCTGAAGAGGACACAGGTGGATTGTTGGAGGGCCTCGGTCACTTGAGGGGAAGGGCAGCCAGCAGCCACCTCCAGAGCCAGTTAGGGGCAGTGGAGGAGTCTCAAAGAAACACATAGAGACTCATCGTCCCCTCCTAGACACACACACACACACATACCAGATACAGACATACCACACACACACACCACACACACAGACACACCAAGCACAGACATACCACACACGTACCACATAGACACACACACACACGCACCACACAAACACCACACACACACACATACCAGATACAGACATACCACACACACCACACAGACACAAACACACACCCCACATACCACACACACACAGACACACCAAACACAGACATACCACACACACACCACACAGACACACAGAGACACACATACACACACACTTCTTTCGATGACCATACTTACTCTTAGCCCCAGGATGTGGATTGTCACAGTGATAGGGGCAGGAGGCCCTGAGGTGACAGGGGACAGAGGAGGAGGTGAGGATATGAGAGAGGAGGTGGCCTTTCTAATCCCGGACCACCTCCTCAACCTGAGCTGGACTCAAGACGTGATGTCATCTGCTCACCTGGTGTCAGCGGGTGTCTCAGCATCTCAGAGCCAAGAGCATTCTTAACACACGAAGACCAACCTCTCTCTGCTTCTCCAACACATCACCCACACAGTCCAAGAAGGGAGAGTCCCAGAGACCACCCGTTCCCCATTTCTGTTGTGCTGAGGCAGAACGGGGTTTTCACAAGAAGAGCATAAACCCAGGTGGCCAAGAGACACAGTCACTTCAGCTTATCCAGCCCTAAGTTCATCTCTTTCCAGAGTCCCAGCCACTTCCAAACACATGGAGTCTGAGACCCCTCCCCAGCCCCTTCCCCCTTTCACCGTCTCCTTCTTATGTAAAGCTCCCCATTTCCCCAGCAAGGACACTGAGTCCTGCTCTGGGAGACCTTCTTAGGAGAGCCAGAGGTGGTCAGGGGTTGGCACCCCTGGTTCTCCAGGTTTCTATCTGTAAAGCTACTCCAGGTCCTCTCCAGTGGCAGGCCAGGATCAAGGGCAAATTCCTCACGACTATAACCACCCTGATTATCACATGTGTAGGATTTTGTAGCCTGCAAACCTCTTTCTCAGACATGATCTCATTTAATATTCACCACCGCTTCCTCTTCAGTTCCATTTTACAGATGAAGAAACTAAGGCCCAGAGAGGCAAAATGACGGGCTCAAGGTCACACAGCAAGTAAGAGGCAGGGCCAGGGCCACCTGCCTATGTGCCCCACCACCCTTAGGACTCTCCACCCCTTGGCCTCTCTCTCAGTGTTGAAACTGTGCTTCAGTATGGGGGAGCGGAGGGAGGGGACACAAGGCCACAGGCTCAGGGTCTCGTTCTCAGGAATGCAGCCAGCATTCCTCCAAGTTGATACATATCATCCCCCAGGGCTGACCTCATAAATATCATTAGATCCTGCAGCATCCACCCAGCCTGCCAGGGCCCTGGACGCGAGGAACTCTGTATCCTGTTCCCAGCCACAGCAGATGGAAATAGTGTGAGCTGATGAAATATCACCAGCAAAGCTACCAGCTGAGAGAGTGTCTCCTGGCAGACGGCAGCGGAGGGGCTGCTGACCCGCACACACTGGCCTACGCCTCGCCACCAGCCGGGAGGCCAGGTGGGCTTTGGGGCAGCACTAGCATGAGTGGAGGCAGACAGGTATCTGGTCCTGGTGAGCTGTGTGACTTTGGGCAAGTGACTTAACTTCTCTGAACCTTAGTTTTGTTCACATGTACAAAGTTTTCATCTGTAAAAAGAGAATAAGATCCACTTCAGTAACATATGTTTTTGGAACATATATGGAAGTGTCCAGGCGAAGGCCACATGCAACATTAGGACCCAGGGGATAGAAGAAGGGGGGTCAGTGTGGGGTTGTGACACCCACCCATCTACCTGGGTGCCTCATCCCTGTTCAGAGTAAGGACCCTGAAGCTAAAGGAAAAGTCCACTGGGCATTGCTGCTGCCTTTAAGCAGAGGTCCAAGGCGGTAGGAGGTCTCACAAAGGGCAGGGTGGGGTTGGGAGTCTCAAGTCCAGAAAAGCAACTTTGGGCCTCAGAGTGAATTATTCTCTAGAGTTTTGATTCATACTGTCATCAAACTCACCAGGGACTTAGGGCACAAGCTTCCTAGGGCTTGGCACACTTGGGCACCCTCCAGAGACTCACCACAATGGCTACTTCATGAGCTTTGACAGTCCAGAATCCCTCACCTCTCTGTCCAAGGATAGTTCCTGTCCCCATGCAGTTCCAATGATGCTGACATCCCACCCTCTCCAAAATTGGAGGGTGCCTTGTACTCAGGGCTGAGCTCCCCTGGCAGTCCTGGTTCAGGGACGATAGAGGACCTGTCTGAGCTAATCACAGCCAGTGACACTCAACTCTAGGACTTTGATCAAGCTCTCTGGGAAGTGGACTCCCTTTTCCCCACAGGACTTGGACCTGAAAGTTTATAGCACTATAGGGGACAGCCATCTTGTAAACCTCAGGGGAAAGCCTGTCTGAGACGGGGGCCAGTGCAGCACAAGGTATTGCTGGGAAATAAGAGAAACAGCATCCTGGTGACCATGTTTGGGTTCTAGATCAAGCCATACCTGAACTTTCCCAGACTTCTCAGTTGCATGAATTAATCTGCACCCCCTTGTGTTAAGCCAGCCTGAGTCAGGCTTTCTCATCACTTGCAGGCAAAAAAGACCTGAAAGATAAACACATTTCTGGCACCAAAGCCCTTGTAAAATTAACCAAATTAATGAAGTGGAGACTGCTTGAATTAGCACAGATTCAGAGCAAAAATAACTGGATAATGTTTTAAGATACTCTACTCAGGCTTTAGGACATCCTTACCCTACTTCAAGTATTGTGGGGAAAAGATGCTTCAGAAATGGAAAAATCTGAGTTTAAATCCCAGCTGTCTCACTTACTAGCTTTGTGACTTTGGACAAGTTACTAAACCTCTCTGCGATTCTATTTCTTTAAACCTCTGAGGCTATAATAAGGATGAAATGAGATCATGTGCATAAAACACTAGATACACAGTAGACGCTCAATCAATGTGCTCCCACCATACGGTTTAGCCCACCTAGATTTGCTTAGTTACAGGTACATGAAGAAGACCTGTGGGAACAGAGAGGAAGTCCACGCTGTTCCTGAGAATTCGCTCATGGTGGGCGCTGCTCCCACTCTTCTATTGTTCTTATCCAAGAAGCAGGGTAGTGTGGGGGAAAGGAGCAGATGCTTCGGAGTCAGAGAAACCCGGACTTAAATTCTACCTCTGCTCTGTGACCGCAGGCCAGTTGCCTAACCCCTCTGAGCCCTGTTTTTCATCAGTAAAATGGGGAAGGTATCGCCTGCCTCTTAAGGGGACACAAGGATGAAGGCGTGGTGCTATGTACACTGTACCCAGCACACTGCTCAGCGGATAAGTGTGAGTCTTTTCCCAGCCCCAACCAGGGATCTTGCTCAAGGGTTGGTCCTCAAGATTCTACTGCATTCCCACCTCCCTGAGCTCAGCCTTGCCCACGACTTCAACTCCATGTCCTCCCTGGTGACCACCAAAGCCCTGGGCCCAGGCCTGACCTCCCACCAGAGCTCAGACCTCCTGGGCATCTCCACCAGGACAATGGAGATGGCACAAGGTCCTGGCTTCCCCACTACCCTCTGTGGGATTTGGTAAGTCACCTTGGCCTCGATTCTTCATCTATCACATGATGTAGGCTGCAGCAGCTTGTCGCGGCTCACTACTGAGGCTGTCACAGCCCTAACATACTAGGACTGTCAACTCCAGGGGTCATCTCCCAGCTGGCACCCCTCCCCCCCCCAGACTCACCAGCTTCATAAGCTGCACCACCTTTCTCCAATGAACCTGGGCTTCAGACTTACAGTCCACTTGGATTTGTCCCACAGCCCACAAGTCTGAAAGATTCTCCCTCGGAGATGCTCTCATATTTGTACCCTCCTTGTTGCCACCACCAGCGTCCTTGTCCAGGATCCAGCCCCAGCTTCACGCATCCAGTCCACCCTCTGCTCTTCCAACACATGGAGCCGATGGCCAGCAGGGGACTCATGTAGCCTCCTCCCAAATAGGCTTTGCATGGAGGCCGGGCCTCCTCACGTTGCTGCCAAGACCTGGATTCCACCGGTGATAATGCCAGCACTGGGAAGATTTGTTCTAAGGTTAGGGATGAAGAGAGGAACATTCCATGGTGTTCATATTAGACAATCAATAAATATTTGTTGAATTCATTTGTTCATTCATGCTTTCCAAACACCCTTTGGATGCTCATCTCCAACCCAAGACAGACATCAGCGATCCCTTTGCAAACCATGAAAGCTGTGGGCCTTTGCTCCCCAAAAGTGCAGTTGCATGTGACATTTGCATACAGTTGCAAGGGGTCCACAGCCCCACAAGCCCACCAACAGAGCACAGGTTGCCCCTGGCTGTGCTCATTTGACAGACTGGGAGACTGAGGCACAAAGGAAGGAAGAATCTTGTCTGAGAACATGCAGAGCCTATCTTTCTACCAGGCACTGGATCACCACATGGAAGTGCCAAGTCCACTCCGAGCTTCAGGTCCATAGCTTTGAGCAGTAGGCCACTTCACTTCTGCCATCTTTGTGTTGTTATCTTATCTGGGTAAGAGCAACCGTGCCTGCATTGCAACGTTGGAGTGAGAAGATAATGTACACGTGAGAATCTGGCTCAGCTTTGTGCACAGAGGACAATTCCCATTCTGGCCTTTTCCTTGCCTTTCCTCTTCCTTTCCTTGCAGGATTTTGAAGAAGTAAACATTGCTGCCATCTGAAGTGGTCGTGGAAGTCTTCGTGGAAGAAGTGAGCCTGGGCCTCAATTTTTGGTGCTGGAGAGAGGCAAGAGTTATTAATAGGCCTGGCTTGATGGGCCCAGGAACAGTGAATGTGATACAGATACCCAGCACCGTGGCTGGGGAGTACCTGACACTGGAAGGGGAGGGGGCCGGGGGCTGTGGAGAGTGCCACCTCCCAAAATAGCCAGGACAGAAGCTTATATGTGGCCATCCCACCACCAGGTTCACTTCTGAAAGGACCTCCCACCAACCCAGCCTTTCAGGGCAGACTCCAGCCCTCCACCCCCACCCAAGGTGAGTGGCAGCTATTGAGGTTGGAGGAGGATGGAGGGACGCAGCGGGAATGAGGCCAGCTGGAAGGGACAGCCACGTCTCCCCCTCCCCCAGAAACCTAGGGGGCAGGGGTGGCAGTGCTGAAACCAGGCAGCTGTGGAGTCCAGGACTGAGAGTATGAATTTCTGGGTTCTCTGCGCTGACTCCTGGTGTGGCCTGGGACAGATCTCTCCCCCTGGCTGTGCCTCAGGTTCCCCATCCTTAGAACAAGAGGGGCAGAGCCAGACACCTGTGGATTCTGGCGATGCCATCGGAGGGAACCCAGAGGGCTGAGGAGGCAGGAGGAAGGGTATGGAGGGCTGATGGGCTGACCTATCAGCACCGTCTGATGCTCCAGCCAGGGGGTACTTGGGCCCAGAGAAGGTGTCAGGTTGATAGGAGAACTCAGCATGGAGGAAGGAGGGGAAAGAAGATTGGACCCCTGTGGAGGTTCCAGCCTTTGCCACACAGTCAGTTTTGGGGGACTCTCCAGGAGCCAGTGTGTGGGACTTGATAGCACTGGATCCTAAGCACCAGGAAGGATCACAAAGAGTGTCACTGAACTCCAAGTTGGTGGACCTGGGAGTGAACCCATCTCTGCCACTGCCTTGCTGTGTGTCCTTAGGCCACTCACTTTCCCCACCAGCACAGCATAAGGGTCCTTTGGCTGTGGGAATAGATTCTCCACCTAGGCCCCTGGAATGAGCTGAGCCTGGGAGTTGAACTGGTAGCACAGAAGCTGTGAGTTAGCAGCCAGCTGGGGACAAGGGGCAAAGGTGGTGGCAGCAGCAGCAGGGGCCAGGGCAGCTCAGGGGTCCAGGGAAGGCCTCGTGCCGAGAGCTATGAGGTTGAAGCTACAGCCTGGGAGCCTTGGAAGCCAGCTGGCAGGCTGTCACCCGAGGAGCTGACTCACAGGGAGGGGCAGCTACAGCCAGCAGCATCCTAAGGTTTCCAAGAAGGGCAGCCATCCAGGGCTGAGCTGGGGAAGACAGTGTTGACAGTGAATGCCAGGGACCTTGAGCTACTGGCCAGCTGGACAGCTCTCCCCAGGCCCCACCACCAAGGGCCACCACTGTCCCAAACCTTGCCCACCTGCCCATACTTTAAGTTGGAGTCTCAAGTTCTCAGTACAAGGGACCACCGACACCATCCAATACAACAGAGGGAGACAGAAGACTGGAGATGATGAAGGTCACAACCCAAAGTCACACAGGGACTTCGTACAGCCACAGATCTAGAACCTAGGCCTCCTGACTCCCTGTCCAGTGTTCACACACTCTAGAGGCAGCTGGTTGTGTGGTGAAGAAGGCAACTGGTCTCTGACTGCAGAAAGATAGAATCACATTTCGCAGATGCCAAGTTCAGATCACAAAACCTGCCTCGGTTGTTTAGGAAGTGTGTTCCAAAGGTGCCACCCTCCCCCTAAACATACATGGGGCCTTCTGGGAATGTGCATAGACATTCCAAGTACCTTCCCCCACCCTCCCCAAAAAGGTTTGTGGGAGCAGAGGGGATCTGAACTCCAGATTCTGGGGTCCAGGAGACCAGGAAAGCAAGTAGTTAGTGGAGACCTGAGAAAAGTTTTATGAAAAGTCAAGCTAGGGAAAAAAAAAACAACAACAATCAAATCTGGTTTCAGAATGTGCATCCCTGGCCAAATGCGGGATGGGGTGCCCGCAGAGGGATCCAGCGGCTCTGCCTGTTCCTGACTCTGCCACCTACTCCCTGGGTCCTGTGGGTCAGGTTTCTAGACCTCAGCACTCAGATTTTGTGGCATTAATTTGCATCCAGGACAGACGAAAGCGGAGGCTGGGGTAGGAGTGGAGAGAGAATGGGAGAAGGGCCAAGGGGTCCACGGGGATGTAGGCTGGTCCCTGGGGGTTCAGAATCTTCCCCCAAGCGGCAGGACATCCTCCGACGTGCCCAGATCGGGGGCCCTGCGCCTCCTGCGTGCCCTTGACGGCAGGCGAACTCTCCAGACCCTGCTGGTGGCACGGGTATCCCCTAAACTCCCCTTCCCCTCTCTCGCTAGCCTCAGCCCCTGGGATCTCGAGGACCCCCGGCTGGACGGAGAGGGAGAGGGCGTGGGAGGGGGTCTGCGCGCCCGCCCGCCGGGGGCCCGCGCTGCTCGGCCGCGCGGCTGAACTGGGCGCTCCCGCTGCGCGCGGAGCCCCTAAGGTTTCCAAGAAGGGCAGCCATCCAGGGCTGAGCTGGGGAAGACAGTGTTGACAGTGAATGCCAGGGACCTTGAGCTACTGGCCAGCTGGACAGCTCTCCCCAGGCCCCACCACCAAGGGCCACCACTGTCCCAAACCTTGCCCACCTGCCCATACTTTAAGTTGGAGTCTCAAGTTCTCAGTACAAGGGCGCGGAGCCCGGCGGCCCCTGGCGCTGTGCCAGGCCGGGCGGGCGTGCGCCCAGCGCGCAGCACTGCAGCGCTGGTCATATGAGCAGAAATGATGAGAAAAGCACTTTTTAATCTTTTCGCACTTGCTCTGCCCGCTCAAAGAGTTGCAGGATGGCGATGACAGACTTGCTCAGCGCTGAGGACATCAAGAAGGCCGTGGGAGCCTTTAGCGGTGAGCGGCGCGCCTGCCTCCCGTCCCTCTCCTCTCACCACCACCCTCGCCCCTGCACCCCTGCGGGCCGGGCCGCCGGCCGCTGCTCCCGAGCGCTCCTCTGCATCCCGCGGAACGCGGGCGGGACCGGCGCGGGGTGCGGGGGTCCTCAGCATTTCCCAAACTCCGTCCAGGCGGAAATGGGCGCGCAGGGAGCGGGCGGGGAGGACCGACGCCGTGCCCCAGTAACAGAAACTTGCGGGCACCACGCTGGGAGGACTCCGGGTTCGGGACCGAGGGCGAAGAGCAGGGACCTCCGGGGTCCTTGTGCGCGCTCGGGACTTCCCCGTTAAGGCACGTGGAGGGGTCTGCAGAGGCGCGCGCCTTCTCTCCAAGCCCCTCTACTGGACTTTCATTCTGGACAGGACTTTTCCGGCCAGGCGGCGGCCGTTGTTGGGCCCCACGACTATCCGAGCACCCTTCCCTGGGGACTCGGAGTCCCAAACCTCCAACGGACCCGCCGGCGAGGTGACCTTCCCCGAGCGCAGCGTTCAGCTCCATCCAACCCTGCGCGGCGCATCCTCAGCGCCTCCATCTTCCAGTCTCCTTAGGCAGGGCAGGGGAGGGGGCCGGCAGTCTCACCTCTCCTAGCTGCCCCGGACTTTACCTCTTAGCTGCCCGCCTTCCCCCTGTCCTATTACCCGGATGGGGACACTGAGGCTCTGAGAGGATCAGGTGACTTGTCCAAGGCAATTTCTGGGCAGAAGGGGGATTAGAACTGGGGTTGCCTCGAAGTCTTGGTCCCCCTCCCTACTATCAATGGAGGACAGAGCAACTTTCCTTCCCTCCAGCCCTGGGCTAGACTCTCAACCCGCACCCCCTGCCACCCCCCCAACACACACACACACGCACGCACACACACACACACGTGCACGATACCCAATCTAACATTGTGTGTGCCCTTTCCCAGGTGCTCTAAAAGAGGAGCTCAAGACATAGAAAATGGGGGTGAGGGAGAGGCGGGAAGGGGCTCCCTTTTCCTATCTGCTTGGCACCCCCTACCCTGGGCACAGGAAGCTCTGGAAAGTCACCCTTCCAAGGCGCCGTGATTACCAACAACCCCCGCCTTACTCCAGCCACCCTGCTGCCTCTGAGGAGAAACTGAACTGGGCATTCCTCCGAGCCCGCCGAGACTCACGCACGCACACACACACACACACACACACACACCACCACCGCCACTGGAATGGATTTCTGCAGCAAAGTCAGGACTTCTGGGGCCTCTCCTCCTCCCACTGTGTGACCTTGAGGGAAACTGTCCTCTCTATGTTGATTTTTTGGCAACAGGGGTCTGTAGCCAAGAAAGAAGGCCGACCCTCCTCTCCCCACCCCAACATACACACACCGTGTACACACCACCTTCGATTCCCCGGCCCACTCCTACCCAGCGACCACCCAAAAGGCTTCATGGAGCCAAGGTTCTCAGGAGGCCAAAAGCCTCTGGTTCTTAGGTGCTACCCCCACCATCCACGAAAGCGCAGTGGAGCAGGGCAGACTGGAGAGCTGGGGGTCTGGGTGTGAGTCCACCTCTTCCTCTCCAGCTGCGTGACCTTGGACAGAGCGCCCTGTCCTTGCCTGGGGTCCCTCAGCCCTCCGACGGAGGTGCAGCCCTTCCACTCCCCACGACTGGCATGTGGAAGTCAATCAACAAATGCCACCGTGGCGACCCCCCATCCTCCCTGTGCCCCTTCCTTGTCCTCATTTTAACCCGCTCCTCCCCTCGACAGCTGCCGACTCCTTCGACCACAAAAAGTTCTTCCAAATGGTTGGCCTGAAGAAGAAGAACTCAGATGACGTGAAGAAGGTGTTCCACATCCTGGATAAAGACAAGAGTGGCTTCATCGAGGAGGATGAGCTGGGGTAAACTGAGGCCGGCAGGGGATGCCCAGCTTGAGGCTCTGGGAGAGGGCGTGGGGGCTGGGACCCTGGCTTCCGAGTTCCCATCAGACCTGCCCTTCTCTCTGCACCCTTCACAGAAAGTAACTGTATGCGACCCGGTGTTCAGGGAGCCAGGGGAAGATGCTTCCCAGCGCTGTTTCTTTTGGAAGAATAAAATCCTCAGCTGAAAGTGCAAGTAACTAGATTAAAGTATAGACACTTAATATTGCTAATGGAATGATGCTACTTAGTCATTTAATACAAATGAAGAGGCAGTTTTTCTTACTACCTAACACCATAGGCGAGGCAGGAAGCATTCACTTTAGTATTTTTTTGATTTTCATTTGTCTAAAGGGCACCTTCCACCGTCCCGCAGAACCCCCAGTCCTCCTGTACTAGTGCAGCCAGAGCAATTTCTCGGCAAGCCAGGGATGCAGAACCAGCTTTGGGGGCTTAGGGGTCCTTGAAGCCAAGCAGAGCAGGAGAAGGCTGTGACTAGGAAAATGCAAAACTGTGTCAGCAAAGGAAACTTCCCTCACCCCCCTCGGCCACCTGGCCCACGTCTGCTGACCAGCTGTGCCTTATGTCACTCTGGCCACGAATGCCTTGAATTTTATCAAAAAAGAGAAGGCAGAAGGTGTGGAGAGAGGCCTTTCAAGTAGGAACTTCCCACCATCCTGTCTCTTCCAACCCATCCCATGAGGGTACCCTCTGTCTAGAACCTTCTCCTTCTACCCACCCAGCATGTGCACATGTGCACACACACTTACGGAGGCTGACTTCTATATCCTCCAGGCATTGCCTTCTCCAGGAAGCCTCCCCTGACTCCTCCCCTGACACCAGATGGGTGGATGCACCCTCGGTGCCACGCCCCTCTGTCACCATGTCCATCACAGCGTGTGGTCTCTGTCACAGTACTTGGCCTCCTCCTCATTTTTTCAGGTGGCTCCCAAAGATCACCACTGTGCTCTCAGTTTCCAGCATAGCAAAGACACTTAAAAGATATATGTTGAATAAATAAACGAATGTAGGTGCCCTCCCTGAAGCGGGGGCGGCCCTTTTCTGAGGACAGCCTGTCCTTCCCTGCACACTCACCCGTGAAGTCATGGCCACAGATCCTCTACTTGGCCCCACACAACTGCACGCACGCCCTCTGCCTGCTGCCTGTCCTAGCTGCCCCCTTCCCCTGCGCAGATGCCAGCCACCATCCGCACAGTGTTCCTGCAAGGTCACCTTGGCCTCACTCTCTTGCTGGCTTTCTCCCTTCCCTCCTCCAGGGCCATCCTAAAGGGCTTCTCCCCAGATGCCAGAGACCTGTCTGCTAAGGAAACCAAGATGCTCCTGGCAGCTGGAGACAAGGATGGGGACGGCAAAATTGGAGTCGACGGTAGGTAGCCATGACCTGAGGGCTGGGCACATTGTGGCTCTTGGGATGTCTGGATGCTAGAAGTTTGGAGCTATGTCTGTCACAAGGAAGGGGAGAAAAGGGGTCCCTCACTCCCCAAGATTAGAAGAAAAAAAGGCAATTCATTAGGTCTAAGAGCTCTGCCACATAAGCCTGACAAAGAAAAACTGGTCTATTTTTCTAAAATTGAACAGCCCAAAAGGAATGGATTCTTTTTTCTCACTGCTGGATAGGGAATCCAGGAGAATTGGGGATTTTCCTCGAACTTGGCCTGCACTTTTGCCTGGGTTCTGGTCCCAGCTTGCCCGAACTGGCTGGTTGACCTTGGGCAGTCTCCCTCATTCTCTGGGCCTCAGTCTCCTATCTGTAACCAGAGGAGATGAGGCCAACTGATCCCCACAGACCCTCCAGCTCTCAGATTCTCAGAGTCCAGGGATGGAAATTCCTTATCTCTCCTTTCCTTGTCAATGTCTTGTCCTGGTGCCCTGTAACCTCAAGTCTCGAATCCTGTTTCAGCTTCACTCAAATATACCCTTCCAGCATTGCAGGAGAGCCAAGAGAAACATCCAGCCAGGAATCAGCTGCGAATTAGGAAAAGGAATACTAGGTCCCACCTGGCTTTTCAGGATTCGCTTCAGCACAGGCGAGGGGCTGGTGGTCCATTTCACGTCCTCCATTCAGCTCTAGCTGGCATTGCTGGAGCACTTCTCAGCATTGTTATTGCTCTTAGCATTGCGACATCCTTGGGAATTATCCCCATTTTGCAGATGGGCAAACAGAAGTTGAAGGTGCTTAGTGTATTTCAAAGAGCCAGGACATAGTGGTGGAGCAGAGATTTAGAGCCAGGTCTGAATAAGTCTTTGCAGCATGCTATGCTCCCATGTTAGTCCTTTCTGCCACTATAAGAGAAACTGTGTGTAGGTGCTTGGCCTCTGGGCCCAGGCTGTCTGGGTTCAAATCCCTGCCACTTTCTAGCTCTGTGACCTTGGGCAATTCACATCACTACTCTAGGCCTCAGGCTCCTCATCTCTGAACTGAGGATAATGATAGTTTTTATCTCATAGGGCTATTATGAGGACTAGATGTTTTAATGTATAAAGGGCTTAGAACAGTGTCTGGCACAGAGTAAATACTACATATGTGTTTGTTAACTAAATTTAAAAAACAGGGACTAGGTTGCATTCACCCTTTTATCCCCCATATCTAGCCAACACCTAACACAAAGCAGGGACTTAATAAACATCTGTTGCCTGAGAATAAAGTCCAGCCCCCGTGCTCAGCTGTGACCTTGAACATGTCACCTCTGCGCACCTAGGTTCCCTTGCCTGGCAAATGGGCTCACAAGCTTATCCTAAGACTTGCTTGGGCCCGTTGTGAAAATTAAGTGACTGTAGACACAAAGTTGCTTTGGGAAAGGTATGAGGATTCTGAAAGTGGGTGTGAGTTTATTAAAGGGGGTTTTTGTTGTTTGTTTGTTTGTTTTGCCAGAAACAAGAGTGTAGAATCTCTACCAAGGTCAGATGCAGGGCGTCCCCTGGCCATCTGATGCCAGCTGCCCTTCTCATGGCTAGGAAGGAGGGAGATGGTTTTAAAGGAGCCAAAGGAGAGAGTGTTGGAGAGGCATTGGTGGCTTGGCTACTCTTGGTGAGTCTGGTGGGTGACAGATACCCCCATCCTCACCAGACCACTTGTCAGACAGCACTACTCCAAGTACTAGCTCCCACTACGACCCCAACCCAGGCCTTCAGACCTGCCTCTCATTTCTATTTGCAGCCAATATGCCACAGCTCAGAAGCCCTGGGCAGGGTCTTCATGGCTGGCTGCTCACAGACAACCTAAATGATGAGGAAAAACCAGGCCAGACTCTGGCCTGCTTCCCTGCCTCCCTCCCTCCCTGCCGTACTCAGATCTTAAAGAGCCAGCTAAACTCTTCCAACAGACCCAGCAGACATTTCCTGAGTAGCCACTGCGTGCCTGGCAGAGGGGGAGGTGAAGATGAATGAGTTCACCTTGCAGCAACACCATTGCCTGTCTGGGTGCTCCTGTGTGGCAGCTCTGGAGCCCTGAGTCCCAGCTTCCTCATCTGTAAACTCGGCATAATATAGCAGTACTGAGTGCAGTGCACAGCACATCGTAAATGTTCAATAAACGGCAGCTGCCATGCTGTTTTTATTCTATTGGCACATTGCTTACAGTTATATATATATATACACAAATGAATGGGGCTCCCAGGCAGAGGCAGAAAGGTGCAGGCAGTCAGCACTTTGTGCAGATTTGGAAGCTATGGGCAGGAATGCCACAGTCTGGGAAGGCCACAGGGAAGGAGGTCCAGGCAAGGTGCTGGCATCGGCAAAGACATTAAGGCTGGAAAGTGGAGGGCATGTTAGAAATGGGCAAGAAGACTGGATTGCTGGGAGTGGGAGGGGAGAATTATTACCTGGGCATGTAATGTGTGCCCGTCCCTGTGCTGGGCTCCATACCAGTCTCACCTCATTTGACCTTGATAACAGAGGACACAGGCGCAGATGCAGAAAGGGCAGTGCGGGGAACCCCAGGTCACACTGCCAGCTAGTGCCAGAGCTGGGATTCAAACCCAGATCTGTCTGACAGCACAGTCCAGGCCTGGGCTAACCCGTGCATCCTACATTGAGCTCTGGGGATCGGGACAGAACACAGGAGGGGGACAAGAGATGAAACGGGCATTGAGTACAGATCTCCCCGAGGCAGTGGGGCCCCACACTTCATGCTTTTGAGGTGGGAAGATGCAGACACCCCTTCCTGCTCTTCCACCTCCCAAACACAGAAATGGTGGGTGTGATGATGCCCAGTAGGCTTCGAGAAGGGAGACAGGGCCTTTTGCAGGGGCCCAGGAGATTCTGTTTCAGACTCACTGCTTTGCTGCCAGATCCCTCTGAAGGCTAGAGGATCCCAGCCCCTCTACCAGCTGGAAGATGCTTTCAACTCTTGGTGGGACCTAGGGCAAGTCACAGACCCCCTCTGACCCTTAGGTGCCTAAAACCAGGGGTCAGATCACTAGCCAATCACTGGGGTCCTTACAGCTCTGGAATTCCATGGATGCCCCAGTGGATAAACATCTCCAAGGAGGACCAGTTCAGTACTTAGGCTCAGCTATGTGACCTTGAATGATGACAGCAATGACATCTAACTTCATGGAGCACTTAACGCGCCAGGCACTGTGCATAGCGTTTTATCCATTTAACCTTCCTCGTTATCTTTGAGGGGCATGTTATCACACTTCCCATTTTAGAAATGAGGATATTAAGGCTTGTAGAGGCTGAGGGTTTCCCTAAACTCCCATGGGTAGCAAGAGAAAAGGCAAAGATCTGAGTTCAGATCTGTCTGGCTGCCAAGCACATGCCCTGTGCTGCCTGCTCCATTCATTCATTTAAGTTTAGACATTTTATTTATTGATGTATTGCTTGCTTCTCTCCCCCATGGGGACATCAGCTCCACAGAGCAGTTCTGTCCCCAACACCTACAATAAGGCCTGGCACATGGTTGGGGAACAAGAAGAGTTTGCTTATTGAATGAATGAATGAATGAATGTGTGTCCAGCTCTGGGGATGCAGTGAGGAGGCAGCATGGGCCCTGTGTGGAGGGGGAAGCAGTCTGAGGCCAAGGCTGGAGACCCATGTGGGCTGGGCCTTGCATGCAGCAGGTACTGGGGGGCCCAGGACCGGGGACTGCCCCATTCCCAGTTCTGTCCTTCTGAAGGTGAGCGATATTTACCAGACTCTTTAAGATCCCAGATTGAAGGGAGTGGGTAGAAAGACAAAGTTCTGTGTGTGTGTGTGTGTGTGTGTGTGTGCGTGTGCATGTGTTTGGTGTAGAGTTGACTATCAATACTTGTGTGTACAATCTGTGATGATCAAATCAGGAAAATTCGCATATTCTACATTACAAAACGTAATCATTCTTTGGGTCCATTAACCAATTTCTCACTAACCCTCTCCAGTCCCCCTTTCCCACCTCTGCTAATCATTCTGTTCTCTCCTTCTGAAAGTTCAATGTATTACTGTGACTATTGTTTGTTTGCGTCTTTGTCTTTCTTTTTCTTTGTTCCTACTTATGAGTGAGGATATGCAGTATTTCTCTTTCTGTACCTGGCTTATATTACTTAACATAATTTTCTCTAAGTTCATACATGTTGCCGCCAGTGGCAGAATTTCATTCTTTTTTATGGTTGAGTAGTATTCCATTGTGCGTATATATCACATTTTCCTTATCCAGTCATCTGTTGATAAACATTTAGGTTGGTTCCACGTCTTGGCTATTGTAAATAGAGCTGCAATGAACATAGGAGTGCAGGTATCCCTTTAACCTGATGATTTCCATTCCTTTGGGTATATTCACAGTAGTGGGATTGCTGGGTCATATGGTAGTTCTATCTGTAGTTGTATGAAAAACCTCCATACTGTTTTCCATAAATGGCTGCACCAATTTACAGTCCCACCAACAGTGTAGAAGGGTTCCCCTTTCTCTGCATCTTTGTCAGCATTTGTTATTCTCTGTCTTTTTTGCTAATAAGCAGTCCCACTGGCATGAGATGGTATCTCAGTGTGGTTTTGATTTGCATTTCCCTGATGCTTAGTGACACTGAGCATTGTTTCATGTGTCTGTTAGCCATTTGCATGTCTTCCTTTGAGAAATGTCTACTCAGCTTCTTTGCCCATTTTTTAATTGGATTATTTGGTTTTTTTACCATTAAGTTGTTTGAGTTCCTTATATATTCTGGATATTAACCTCTTGTCAGATTATAGTTTGCGAATATTTTCTCCCATTTCTCCCAAATATTTCTCCCATTCCCAGGTTGTCTTTTCGTTCTGTTGATTGTTTCCTTTCCTTTCCTTTTTGGTTTGATATAATCCCATTAGTTTATTTTTTCTTTCATTGCCTGTGTTTTGAGGGTCTTATTCATAAAGTCTTTGCCCAGTCCTGCTTCCTGAAGTGTTTCCCCTATGTTTTCTTTTAGGAGTTTTATAGTTTTAGGTCTTATATTTAAGTTTTTAATCCATTTTGGTTTGATTTTGGTATTTGGTGAGAGGTGTGGATCTAGTTTAATTCTTATACACATGGATATCCAGTTTTCTCATCACCATTTATTGAAGAGGTTCTTCTTTCCCCAGTGTATGTTCTTGGTGCCTTTCTTGAAGATCAGTTGGCTGTAAGTACATGGATTGATTTCTGGGTTCTCTATTCTGTTCCACTGGTCTGTGTGTCTGTTTTTATGCCAATACAATACTGTTTGGGTTATTATAGCTTTGTAGTATAATTTCAAGAAAGGGAGTGTAATGCCCCCAGCTATATTTTTTTATTATGTATTTGTTTGTTTATTTGTTTGTTTTGCTCAGAATTGCTTTCGCTATTCCCAGTCTTTTGTTAGGATTGTTTTTATCTATTTCTGTGGAGAATGTCATATGTATTTTGATGGGGACTGCATTGAATCTGTAGATCACTTTGAGAAGTATGGACATTTTCACAATGTTAATTCTTCCAATCCATGAATATGGAATGTCTTTCCATCTTTTTGTGTCCTCTTTAATTTCTTTCAGCAGTGATTTGTAGTTCTCATTGTAGAGATCTTTCACCTACTTGTTTAAGTTTATTCCTATTTATGTTATTTTTGGGGTAGCTATTGTAAATGGGCTTGCTTTCTTGATTTCTTTTTCTGCTAGTTCATGGTTGGAGTATAAAAACACTATTGATTTTTGTATATTGATTTTGTATACTGCAACTTTACTGAATTCGTTTATCAGCTCTAAGAGTTTTTGTAGTCTTCTACATATAGAATCAAGTCATCTACAGAAGCAGTTTGACTTTATCTTTTCCAATTTGGATGCCCTTTATTTCTTTTTCTTGCCCGATTGCTCCGGCTAGTACTTCCAATACTATGTTGAACAAGAGTGGTAAGAGTGGGCATCCTTATCTTGTTCCTATTTTTAAAGGAAGTCCCATTTAGGACAATATTGGAGGTGGGTTTGTCATATATGACTTTCATTGTATTGAGATACTTTGCTTCTGTACCTAATTTGTTGAGAGGGAAAGACAAAGTTCTAATAATAATTCTTTGCAATCCTGTCTATGGGACAACTATTTTCAGGAAGCTCAAAGACTTTTATAGATGTGGTCAACTGATGCTCGGAGGCCACCCTAAAACGCTAGTGTGGAGCAGGTAAAGGGGGGGGGGTTATGGCAGAAAAGGAGAGAGAAGCAGAGCCAGGATTGAGGCTCAGTGGGCTAGCCAGGACCCTGTACTACCCAGCCTCATACTGGCATGTGTCCCCTGCCCAGGCTCTCCAAACTCAATGCCTGCCTCAGAATGTACACACTGACAGGAATCTGAGTTAGCATCCACTCCTACTTTTTTCTGTGTGCCAGGTACTGCTCACAGGCCTTACCTCTTTAGCTCATTCAAATCTCACAACAGCTCCACAAGATTCCTTTATTACCTGCACAGACAGGAAACTGAGGCCCAAGAAAGCAGAGCACCTTGCTATTAAGCATTGGGGCCCGCTTTTCAAACCCCCACAGCACCGCAGACAAGATCAGCATGTCCCCACCACCCCCATGCACCCACACAATCCTAGTTACATTTCTCCTGAAGCCCAATCCCAGGGATAGATGCACTTTCCTGTGCTTTACGCCTGTCCAGCTCAAGAGCCTGTGGTTTGCTTTTTGCTTCCTGTTGCTGAAAAATTTAGTTATGATTATTGTCTGGCCATTGCCATCAGTGCCACTCACAAGCCTGACGGTGCCTTTTCTGCTTCCTTCTGGCAAAATCTGTTCCCTTTTATCCTTAAGCAGCCTATTTAACATGGGAGGTGGGAGTGATGGAGTTAGCCGTCGGGCTGCGGTGCTCCTGAACCAGGCAGGAAATAGAACCCGCATGCCAGATGCGTGGGTGCCAGCCATGTGAATGGCCAAGCTTTCTCCTCTCTCAGGCCATCCGCCTCCTCATCTGTAAAGTGGGGATAAAAATACCCACCTTATAGGGTTGCTGCTCAAATTAAGTGAACATTCTGGAAGTGATTCCTTCCCTCTTATGTTAATGCTTTTGTTTGTAAGCCACCTCAAAGCCCTTTGGAAGTGGTGGAATCCCAATCTTCAGCAGGAGTGAAACTGAGTCTGTGATGCGAGAAAAGTGAGAAGGATGGAAGGAGTATCTCCCCCTCCCTGTAATTCCAGCCCTCCAGCCCTGAGGGGGTTTGGTTTCCAGGCAAGGCAGGATGTGCACATCGAAGCGAGCCACAGTCCTGACAGCACAGCCCAAGGGTGCACAGTATTTTGTCCCCTCTCTTTATGCCCTCACACCAACCTGATGAGGTCTAGGAGACAGAGGCTGTGAAGTCCACTGAGAGATGTGGAAACTGAGGCCCAGTAGATGTAAAGTGCCAAAGTCACACAGCAAATCCTTGGCTGAACGGGACCTGGGTTTCCTGCCTCCACCACCCCCACCCCCAAGCTGAGTTGAGACCCTGGAGTTATAAATGGTTTCTGTGTTTAGCAATCTGTTCCTTTTTATTCCCACGTGGACTTTCCCTAACTCCAGCCTCACGCTGCACTAGATAAGGCTCAGCAAAGGGAGAAGCAGCAGCACTCCTTATGTAACTGGCCTCCTGTAAAATGGAGCAGCAGTTAGGGTGGAAAAAAGAGGCTCATTCTCCACTGATCCTCTCCTTCTGCCTCTGTGGGTTACAGCTTGAGTTAATCACAGGGTCATTCAACTTCAATCTGAGAAAGAGACAAGCCTGGCACAAGCCACACCTGAGCTAGAATTTTCTTGGCTGAGTGACTCTCAGCCTCAGTTTCCCTGTAAGTAAAATGGGAATAAGAGAGCTGGTGAGGATGAATTGGGATAACTCCGCAGGCGGGGCCTGGCATGCCGTGAGCCCCCAGAACTGTTGACGGCACCTCCCTGCGGCCGTCTGGCTTGACCTCAAATAACCCTGCCTCCTGGTTCTCCAGGATGGGAAAGTGATCCCTGTTTGCAATACCAATTTATAAGAAACTGAGCCCAGGAGCTATTTAGAGGCAAGGTGATAAACCAGGAGGCCAGTCCTTCATCCCAGCGCTCACGACAGAAGGAAGGAGAGAGCCTTCCAGCCGCTGACTCAGTGACAGTCTCGGTCTCACTTTGGGCTGTCAGCGTGTGCTAGTCTCACCTATCAATAGCTTCTAGATTTGTCCAATCGCACAGCACCCCAGACTGGAGCAGACCTGATTAAGCTAATTTCAGTTTCCTAAGGGAAAGACAAGAACAGCATGCTCCGATCCACTGCCCTCACCTGCTGCCTCCCTCCCACCCCATCTCTGCCTGTCCTTCTCCTTCTGTTGGATGATGAAGACGTCAGCAGGCTGGCCCCCGAGGGCCTTGGGCGAGGTTTCAGGTTGCAAAGGCAGTGCTGCACTTGCATGTCTCAAGGAGGAAGAACGTCTGGATCCCTCCAAAGGGACACTCTCCCTCATGCCTTAACAGCAGGAGTTGGTTTGGTTGCATTCCCACTGTGTGCCAGGCACTGTACTAGGTGCTTCTCATCCCTTACCTCATGTAGTCCTTACCAGAACCCCATGCGGAGGTATCCTCAGTATCCCCATTTAACAGATGAGGAAACTGGAGGTTAGAGCCTGAGTTTCCATGAATGGGTGTGCTGGAGGTGGGATTCTAACTCGGATGGGGTAGATAGAAACCTGTACCAGGTCAGCTGGTTGCCATTTAGACTTCCTTGTCCTCCTTAATTTCAAGATTTCTGTGGTTACTGTTATTTCAAAGCTCCAACCATGTTAGCTGTGCTGACGATCAGGGGAGGTAGAACTAACACTTACAAGCCACCTTCTATGTGCCAGGCATCTTCTGCATTTTCTCATTTTGTTTTCCTGATAGCCGTGCAAGCAGGCATTCTTATATCCGGAGGTAGAACTAACACTTACAAGCCACCTTCTATGTGCCAGGCATCTTCTGCATTTTCTCATCTTGTTTTCCTGATAGCCGTGCAAGCAGGCATTCTTATATCCGCTTTACAAATGAGAAACTAAAGCTCAGAGAGGTGAAGTAGTGACCCGTGGCCGCCCAGCCAGGTAGAGATGGAATGAGATTCAGATCCAGCTCCAGGGTTTCTGGGAAGCTGTAGGCAGGTGCCAAGGTGGGGACAGGAAGTGGTGGGGGGTAATGGAGACAAAGAAGAGCAGCAAGAGCAATGATGCTAACGAATGAAGGTTATGGTAATGTTTACAGAGTCCCCCCCATAGGTTAGGTTTCAAAGTGGCTTGAGGTACAGAAGCATCTGACTCCCTAGCTCCAGATGCTGATACTATGCATTAGGCTGTGACCAAGATCATTAGGCTGGCTCCTCTCAATAACCCAGGGAGGTAGGTACTATCATGAGCTCCATTTTACAGATGAGGAAACAGAGGCATAGTGAAGTATCTAACTGAAGGTGACAGAAACAAGACATAGGAGCTGGGATAGACCCCCAGCTTGCTTGCTGCAAACACTGTGTGAGAGCTGGAAGGGTGTCTTCTAGAACCAGCACCCACAGCTTAGAAAACTGAAACCAGGAAGGTGAAGTGTCTCATCCAGGGACACGAGTGGGTGGCAGAACAAGACTGGAACTGCATCCTCCAAACCCGGTTCCCCATCCCGGGGTCCTACCACCAAATCAGTTGACCTAGATTTTACCGAGTCTTTGTTTGTATGGTCATTTGTTTTTCTTTAAGGAGCGACATGGACATTTTAGAGGAGGCATTTTGATAGGGTGGCTGTTGGTTAATTGGCTGGTTCCTAAGAGCTCTGCCCTAAGGCTGTTACAAAAAGTACAGAAGAGGTGGCCCCTGCCCTCAATTTGTCTACAAGCGTCCTGTTCAAGGTTCTGAGGGGATAAAATTAGAATCCTGTGTTCTCTGCAAACAGCCAGGGCACGTGGCCCTTGTGAGGTGCTGGCTGCTTCAGAATGAACCCCAGGATAGACAGAGGGTCTGAATTAAGAGGCTTTTGAAACCCTACAGGTCGAAAATATCTCCCATAGCCAAGTTCCAAAATTTCTGGCTTCCACTTCTGTAGAGTCCCTCATCAGCGTCCCTTGGTCCCCCTCACACCAACTGCACCAAATCCCACTTAGTGTGAATGTGACTTGCAGCTCGAGAGCCCATTGTTTCCAGGGGGAGGGGTCAGGAGGTCAGTGCGGGTTGGAAAACAGAACAGACCACCTTCCCCTTCTAACACTCTCCCCTGAGCAGGTGGTGGCAGATGGGCTCAGCCCTCCCTCATCCCAGGACAGAGCAACTCAGTGCCCAAGGACAGGGAATGCCTGCCCTGGCCAGTCTTCCAAATTCAATGGCAGATTGAAGCTGGAGAGAGGTCATCTCTAGCCCACGCTGGGACGCTAGCCCCATCAGGAGCAGCCTCTCCTTGTTCATACAGGGCTGTTCCTAGGGCCAGAGGCCACGGCCCAGCCCTGCCTCATATTTTCCACATGACCTGACATCTCAGCTCTCCAGCCTCCACTTCCCTGCCTGTAAAATAGGAATCGTCCCACTTACGTCTCAGGGCTGTTGTAAGAATAATACGCAGTAAGTCAGAACTCACTGAACTCTGAGTAGGACTCAGGAGCCATCCCATCCACCCAATCATTCATTCAGCATTCATTTATGAGCACCTGCTGTGTACCGTGACTATTCTAGCTGACAGGAGAGTGGTGAACAAGAGAGACAGGCCTCTCTGCCCTCCTAGAGTTTACATTCAAGTACGAGGAGACCGACAAAAATAAGGACATTAATAAGATCATTTCAGAGAGTGCTAAGTACCACAAAGTAAATAAAAAAGGGCTAAAGTGACAGAGTGCTAAGGGTGGCAGTATTTGAGCAGGGACATGTATCACTCTATACCTAGGTCAAAGTAGGCTGGAAACGTCCAGGATAAGGAGGGAAGCCTAAGAGCATACATCATAGCTTGAATCATGTCCACTGTTGAACTCTTGGACTCAGTTTCCCCATATGTAAAATTTAGGCAAAGGTGTATACCCATGGGTTAGTCATAAGAATTCAGTAAGATAATATATGTACAACACTTCCCCTGTAGGCCGGCAATAAATGCTAATTACTATCAAGATGGACAACATTAATAAAATTACTAACAATAAATGGCATCTCAAAAGAACCACCTGACCCACCACGGTCCTATGGGATCACAGGAGCTATGGCTGAGAAAGTAAGTGCTTTGACATCTGGTCTGTGGCAAGGACTCCTTGAGAGCATTTGGCATTTCATTATTTATGTATTTCTCCATCCCTGCCACTTGCTATTACCACTCAGCCCTGGGGATCGGTTGCAGGACCAGCTGGTGGACCCTCACTCTCTCCCGCCTTGAGTCCTTACACAGGCCCCCACATCCAGGTCACCCACCTTTCCTGTCTTGGGACAGCCTGTGGACAGGAAAAGGTGGTGTCTATTTCCCAGGTCAAACCCTAGGAAGGTGAGAAGCCCAGGTACGTATCCCTTTACCTAGCCAGGGCCAGGGCCAGGTTATTTTCATGATATATACAGCACATGTTGCTTTGGTTGTTTTTTGTCTTTGCACTTTTCTATCTTTAAATAATGTTAGAGGGCCGGCCCGGTGGCGCACTGGAGAGTGCGCCGCTTGGGAGCGCGGCGGTGCTCCCGCCGAGGGTTCGGATCCCATGTGGAGACCAGTTCCCGCTCACTGGCTGAGTGTGGTGCGGGCGCAACACCGCGGGTTGCGATCCCGTTGCCGGTCCCCGGTATGGGCGTGACACCGAGGGTTGCGATCCCGTTACCGGTCAGTAAAAAAGACAAAAAAAGGAAAAAATAAATAAATAAATAAATAATGTTAGATTTACAGAAGAATTCCAGTGATAGTAAAGAGAGTCCTGTATCCCCTTCACCCTGCTTCTCCTGATGTTATTTGAATGTAACCATGATGCAGTGAGGAAAACTAAGACATTGCATTGGTTGGTTTTTACGTATACATTCCATAGAATCTGGAGAGGGTGGAGCTTACCTCAGGGAGTTCAGATCATTCTTGTGGCCTTTTTGAAGCCACTTCATGCCCAGTTTTTCGTTTGTCTCTCACAAGGACTTATTACTGCACCGTCTCTCCACTCCACTGGCCAATGAGGAAACTGAAACCCAGAGACGCACATTTTCCAGCAACTAGGACCAGGCGAGGCCTGGAACCCCTAACTCGTGATCCCCCACCCGTACTGGCCCTCCATCACCACGCCGCATTGTCTAGAGGCAATGGGAACTTATCTGACCCTAAGTTCCCTGGCAGGCCTGGGACATGGCATGTCAGAGACACATGGTGGCACATGGTGGCAAACTCTTTGTTCTCTGTCATTCCTGGGGAGAAAACCAATAGAAAAGCCCAGGAAAACTGCTGGACTCTGAGCCTCAGTTTCCTCATCTGAAGAATAAGAATATTGATAAAATGCACCATATGGGATTATTGTCAGAGTCACACAAGATATTGTATATAAAGTGTTTAGAATAGTACCTGGCATATGATAAACATTCAGAGAATTATTATTGCTGTTATTATTATAGTTATTATTAAGAATAATGTGTGTTGCATGACGTCGTGAGGCAAAAGAGAAGGTAAGCTCATCATTTCCCATCTTGCTTCGTTGTTCACTCATTCACTCCTTCATTCATTCATCCCCACACTCACTTATTCCATCACTCCAGGTCGCCTGCAGCAGATGCATGAATCGAGAGGAAGCCTGGCATGGGGGCCCAGCGGTCAGGCCCTGCACAGTCTCTCCTGTATTCTCCACCTCTGAGTCACTTCCCTTTGTCATTTTCTTTTGCAGAGTTCTCCATTCTGGTGGCTGAAAGCTAAGAGGCACTGACTGCCCTGTCTTCCACCTCTCTGCCCTGAACACCGAATCTCAGCCCCTCTTGCCACCCTCCTGAGTTTCTGTTCAGTTTGTTTATGTTATTTTTTACTCCCCCCTGTCCCCTGAGGCCCTCAAATGACACCATTCTTCTGGAAAATACTGGAGAAACAATAAAGGCTGTACCAATCGGACTCTGCCTGTTCGGGAGGACTCAGGCCTAATGGGACATTGGCTTTGCACACATACTTGGTCAGGGGGTGGGGGGCCGAATTTAGACAAAAGATGTAATCTAAGGGAAATTTACTGAGCCCCTGCTCTGCATTTGGTACTGGGCATGATACTCTATACAGGTTACCCATTTAATCCTGGAAACCACCCTAGAAGGTAGGTAATGAAATTCCCATTTTACAGATACAGAAACCAAGTCTTGGGGAGAGGAGGTGGTGTGTCTAAGCCTGCACAGCTAGGACTTGTTGGTGCTGGGATTTGAATTCAGGTCTGTGGATGGATGGATGGGTGGGTGGGTGGGAAGATGGATGGATGGATGATACACATTAAGACTCTTTTTGTTAAAAATGACAGAAACCCAACTCCAAGTAACTTAGCAGAAAAGGAAGAAAAACACTGATTGGCTCATGTGCCCGAATAGTCAGGGACAGGTCTTCAGGAACAGCTGTATCAAGGGACTCAAGTGCCATCATCAGGACCGAGTCCCTCCTTCCCTGTCTCTGAGCGCTGCTGTCCTTTGTGCTGGATTCATTGTCAGGCAGGCTCTCCCCTCACGATGGCGATTCCTCCAGTAGCTCAAGGAGTACATTCAGCAGTACCAGCAAAAATAGCTTCTCTTTCCCAATCACTCCATCAGAAGGCCCCAAGTTTAGTTCCATTGATACCAGCAGCTAACATTCATTGAGCACTTACCCGTGCTGAGCCCGTTACAGGGTTCCATCTGTACAGCCCTGTGAAGTGTGGACTATTATTATCCCCCTTGGACAGATGAGGAAGCTGAGGCTCTGACAATTTAAATGTTTGCCGTAGGCCACACAGCATGTAAATGGTGGAGCCAGGACCCCAACCCCAGCAGAGCCTGTATCTCTCTCTGAATCAGTCACAGAGGCCAGGAGGAGGGGCCCTGACTGGCCTGCTGCAGATCATGCCCATTTGTGGAGACAGGTGGGGTCAGTCACACAGAAAGCTCAGGCCTGAGAGTCAGGGAGGTCAGAAGTGAGCCAAGAGCAGCCCTGCAGGAGGCTCCTGCTCTTCCCCATGATGGCCTTGGGGGAGGTTTACTTTAGAGGTCCCTGGGTGGGGAGGGGCTGAGGTGTTGTTCTCCCTCTCATATGTCAGGTTTCCAGACCCCATACACAATGGAGCCACCAGCCCCGGACAGGGGTGTCAGGGAGGCTCTCACTGAGACCACAGGATGAGGCTGAGGGCAGGGATGGGCAGGCCACCCTCCAGGGTGACACCAGGCAGAGCAAGTGGGCCCAGGCAAACATAGGACCAGAACTGGGAACTGGGCCACAGCAGCAGCAAGCCCTGAAGGGCAGCCCTGCCCTGGGCATGGCCGGGTGCCACGGGCTGCTCACAAAAGCAGCAGGTAAGCCTGATGTGGAGCAAGTGACAGTGGACCTGGGAGGGGGACTGTGCGTGAGTGTGGCAATAAAAGAGTCCTGTAGGATTCCCCTTCACCGGGGGAATCCTTGAACCTTGCGGGTCCAAGAGCTTGCTGCTATAATATCACCAATCACACCTACCAGAGAGAACTTAAAGGAAAGGCTTTTTATTTCAGAAGACATTGACAGGAGACAGAGGGTAAAGTCCCAACTGCCTCCCCGATTGACTGAGGGCTGGGGTTTATATAGGTAAATGTATCAAAGGATATAGGTAAGTGTATCTCAGGATACCTTGACAGACGTATGCAGGATGTTTGAGTGTGACTGTGCGACGGACAGCTGCTTCCTCCTCTGAGAGATGTATCAGGTGAGACACGATGTCTGCTTTTGATACAATCTTAGTTAATCATTAAGGACGAGCTATAAAGGGAAAACAAAGTTAGTTCTATAGTGTGTACACGACTGTGTGTTTACAAGTGTGGGTGAGCACATGGGCAGGCATGAGGGCATGCGTGTGCACATGTGCTTGTGACCACAGTCAGGACCAGCGCAGACCAGGTGTTCATATGGGGTGTCAGGGGGTCCAGTTTTAGACACTGAGATTGTGGGGCGGTGGTAAAGAGGGGCTGCCCTACACTGGGCCTGTGTGGAATATGGGAGGAGCAGCTGGGGAGCCTGAGCACCTCACCCAAAACCAGGTCAGGGTCTTGCAAGAGGACAGGCAGGTCGGGACAACAGTGACGGCTGCCGGCTGCCACTGCCCACTGGCCTGGAGCGGCTGTCAGTGTGTCTCTCCTACACCCACATGAGAACCCACACAGTACAGTTCCCACTCAGGGCAGCTGATGGCACAGCAGCCAAGCCTTTGACAGCAGGGCCATTAGACTTCTCGGAGGACACAGGACACAGGCTCCAGACCCCTGTTTTGAAAGGAATTTTCCTGGAGCCTGAGCAAGACAAGGAGGAAATGGCTTCCCTGCAAGGGCTTAGGGCTCCTTCGTCTGTTGCCACAGGACAACAGAGGCAGAAATAGTAAGAGCTGCCTTGGGAGTGGGGGAGTCCTATCTGCTAAACAACATGATCTCATTTCCTTCTTTTAACAAGCCTTTGGCATGTTATTACCCCCCTTTTATAGGTAAGAAAACCAAGCACTCTGGGGACACACAGCCAGAAAGAGCAGAGCTGGAATTAAATGTGGGGCTTAATGACCGCGAGCCCAGTATGCTCAGCATACGGCTGCGCAGAGGACACCTTGCGGGGCAGGGTGGTTGAGCGGGGAGCACAGAGGTGTGGTCGGGGTGTAAACATAGAAAACCCCCACACTCGTGTACACACTATAGAACTAACTTTGTTTTCCCTTTATAGCTCGTCCTTAATGATTAACTAAGATTGTATCAAAAGCAGACATCGTGTCTCACCTGATACATCTCTCAGAGCAGTAAGCAGCTGTCCGTCACACTCGAACATACTGCATATGTCTCTCAAGGCATCCTGTCTCCTTTGATACACTTACCTGTATAAACCCCAGCCCTCAGTCAAGCAGGGAGGCATTTGGGACTTTACTGTCTGTCTCGTGGTCAACGTCTTCCAAAATAAAAAGACTTAAGTTCTCTCTGGCAGGTGTGATTGGCAATCTTATGGTGGTGAGCACTCAGACCCACACAGGTCTGGGATTCCCCAAGAAGGGGTATGCCACAAGACTCATTCTTTACCAAGGGGACAGGTAGTGACAAGGGACAGCCACACTGACCTCGCAGTCTTTCGCCAAGCCCTCTTCCTCCTACCTCTTACACAGTTCTTGATCCAGCCCATTTCTCTCGCCGTCTCTGCCACCACCTGAATCCTGGCTGATTGCAGGCTGTGGGGGAGGGGGCCCACTCTGTAGAGTCATGTGGTCTGGTCTCACATTCATGAACAGTGTCCATTTCAGACTTTGGCCATCTCTTCAGGCAAGGCTATACCTCCAGTCACTGTTACTTGGGTTTGGGGTTTTATATACTTGGACCTTTACCATCTGGAGGCCACCCGGCTTCTCTCTGTCTCAGAGACACTGGTGGAGCCACCTCGGCCATCCCTGGACCACCACAGTGGGCTCCTAGCCTGTCTCCAACCTCCCCTCTACCTCCCCAATCCACTCTGCTCCCAGAGCTCAAGAGCTCTTCCAAAATGCAGATCACATCACATTGTTCTCCTGCTTAAAACTGCCTGGGGACTGCCCAATCTATAGACTCACATCCCAAATCCTAGCACAGCATTCCCACCCTGCAGGAATGGGCCTGCCTTCCTCTGCACCCAGCCTGTCTCAGCCCTTCTCCCTCAGTCCTTCCAGGCTACTCCCTCAGCCTGGACCATTCTGCACCCCCACCACCCCCCAACCCCGTCTTCCCTAACTCCCCTTTCCTAGGCTCAGTTCTGTTTATCCTCAGGAAAATAACCCCGGACAGTCATGCCCAGCCAAGGTTACAGCCCCTGAACTTCTCCTGCAAGTGAAATGAAAAAACAAAAAAATGAAAAGTTGTGTGAAAACCTGATTCCGTCCATCCCTCCCACAGACCACGAGATGCCTAAGGGCACATCTGTGGGCTCCCTGCTAGACCCCAGGACCTGGTACACAAAAAGGTGCTGAACTCCACCCATCATGGTACAGATATGGCCACAGAAGCCCAAGTGGCCAGCACCTTGCTCAAGGACACACACAGGTGCAGAATAGAACCCCAGTCTCCTGCTGCCCCACCCCTCCTAGGGCACCACACCCACAGGGGCCTGCTAACTCAATAAGGAATAAGGGCCTGGGCGGGAAGCCCTCCCTGCCCATCACAGTCCTCTATGGCCCAGTGTCACTGGGCTCCAACGTCCCCAGTCTCCATCCAGCCATCATTCTGACACCCTCACTACCACTGTCCTCATCCTCTGTAGGTTTTCTCCTTTTTCTCATTGTTATGTTCAGAGACGCCTCACTCCTCATCTCCTTCCCTTCTGTCGGAGAGAGGCAGGGAGTGGGGAGGGAGGGGGCTCGGAGGAGGAGCCACACATCAGTCCCTAAGTGGCCTCCAATGAGCATGGGGAGCAGCCAAAGCTCACTGTGCATGGGCGGAGTGATGAATGACGGCTGGCACCCTGGGTGGATGGATGTCTCAGAGCTAGAAGATGCAGATAAGGGAGATGCAGAGCCAGTGCAGTCAGAAGGAAGGATCAGAGGTGGGGGAGGATGGACAGGAAAAGTCGAGGCTGGGACTCTGGGCTCTTTTAGCCACAGACTTGGAGAATATGATTGTGCTGGACTCCAACTTTGGGGCTGGACAGGTTTGGTTTCCAAATCTGCCTCTTCCTCCTCTGAGCACCTACTATGTGCCAGACACTTTGTATGTACCATCTGCTGTGGCCTGAATGTATGTGCCCCTCCAAAATTCCTATGTTGAAACCTAATCACTAATGTAATCGTATCAAGAGGTGAAGCCTTTGAGAGGTGATTAGGTCATGGGAGCAAAAAGCCGTCATGAATGGGATTAGTGCCCTGATATAAGAGGCCTGAGGGAGCTTGTTAGCCCTTTTCTCTTCTGCCATGTGAGGACACAGCAACAAGTCACCACCTATGAGGCAGAGAGCCCACATTAGACACAAATCTGCTGGTGCTTTGATCTTCAACTTCCCAGCCTCCAGAACTGTGAGCAATAAATTTCTGTTGTTTATAAATTACCCAGTCTANTCTCTATTTTATACTTCAATAAAGCTAAGGTTCATAGAGGTTAGGTAACTTGCTCAAAACACACAGCTAATTAAAGCAAAAATAGCAAACATTTATTAACTCATTCAACAAATAATTTCTGAGTGTCTACTTGTACCTGACAGGGCTAGGCACAATGGGACTCCACAGTAAATAAACCAAATAAACCTGCTCCTGTCGAGCTTTCATTCTTGGGGATTCCTGCTTTGTTCTTCCTCCAACACCCACCCCACTTTATGCAAATGGCTTCTTTAACCACCTGTCTTCACAAAGGGACCAAAACATTTGCAAATCCTATATCTGGGGAGGATTTAGTATCTCGAATATATAAAGAATGCCTACAATTCAACAACAGAAGGAAAAATAACCTATATTAGTCAGGTTCTCTAGAGAAACAGAACCAATAGGATGTGTGTATGTGTGTGTATGTGTACATATATACATATATACATATACATGTACACACACCCTGCTGTGGATTGAATGACCCCCAACATTCATTTGAAGCTTGACCCCCATTGTAACAGTGCTATGCTAAGAGGATGGGAAATCCAATTGTGGTATTTGAAATGTGGGGCCTTTGAGAGGTGACTGGATCATGAGGACTCTGTCCTTGAGAATGGATTGATCCATTCATGGAGTAATGAGTTATCATGGGCATTGTTCTTATGGCTATTTATAAGGAGAGAAAATGAGGAGGTTAGCTCCCTTGCTGAGGCCATTCTCACTATGTGACACCCTGCATCCCTGTAGGGTCACCACCAAGAGAAAGGCCCTCACCAGATGTGCTCCTTTAGCCTTGGATTTCCCAGCTCCAAACCGTAAGAAATAAATTTTGTTCCTTTATAAATTACCCAGTTTCAGGAATTCTGTTATAAGCAGCAGAGACAGACTAATTAACACACACACACACACAGAGATCTATTATAAGTAACCGGCTCATGCAATTATGGAGACTGACATGTCCCAACATCTGTAGGGTAAATCAGCAAGCTGGAGACCCACGAGAGCTGAAGGTGTAGCTCCGAGTCTGAAAGCAGGGAAAAAGCCAATGTCCTCGTTCAAAGACAGTCAGGTGGAAGAAATTTTCTCTTACTTAGACAGGGTCAGCCTTTTCTTCTATTCAGACCTTTAGCTAATTGGATGAGTCCCCCCC
>NW_007732354.1:7538-18741 GCF_000696425.1 Galeopterus variegatus | reverse complement strand
CCCAGGGAAGAAGCTGCCTTAACTATTGATACATGCTACGACTTGTGTGAACTTCAAAAATATTATGCTAAGTGAAAGAAGCCAATCACAAAAGGTGGCATATTGTGCAATTCCTTTTATATGAAATATTCAGAATAAGTAAATCCATAGAGACAGAAAACAGATGAGTGGTTTCCAGTGGATAGGAAAGGTGGGATAGGGAGTGAGTACTTAACAGGTACAGGGTATTCGGGGGTGATGAAAAGTTTTGAAACTAGAGAGAGGTGGTGGTTGTACAAGATTGTGAATGCCCTAAATGAACTGAAATATACACCTTAAAATGGCTAATTGTATGTTATGTGAGTTTCACCTCAATTATCAGCATTATCATCTATTTTCCCCATTTGATTGTTAGGTTTCCTGAGAGCTGGAATCGTTCACCACTGTAACCCCAGCACTTAATACAGCCCCTGGCACAAACGAGGTCCTTAATACTTTTTTGTTGTATAAATAAACACTTACAAATTATTCACAAGCAAAAAGGAAAGAAAAGCACCTACATATGGAGAATATTAAGCCTTTCCATAATTAAAGGCAGGGAGTGTAGTCTGAAGAGGAATTGGGTTTATTTCGTGTGATTCTGTGGACACAAAATTGGAACCAACGAAGAGGATTTCCAAGGCAACAGCTCTTGACTATAGCTAAGCAAGCTTTGTCTACACGTGGAGCTGCTGGGCAGTAAGACAGGCTGTCCTGTTGTGGGGGTGAGTGTCCTATCATGACAGGTGTGCAAATGGAGATGAGGGAACTTGCTGAAAGTCCCCAGGAGAGCTCCCCTAGACAGCACGTTCCTCCCAACTCCAAGCTTTGATCTGAGCCGACTCACAGGCCATTAAAAATCCATTTAGCCTCCTGCTGGCTACCTTTTTGAATCAATCACTCACCAGGTACTTACTGAGCACAGATGTCACATGGATGGATCCAAAGAGGATGCCACATCCTAAAGAGGCAGAGAAGTTTCCAGGTCAACCCAGTCTTTGGAATGCCAGCCAAAGGAAGGCTCTGATGTGCTGATGTCACCAGGCTCAGAGGAGATGAGTTTTCATTTATGTCCCTCCTGCAGGTGCTCTGCCAGGGAGGCTGTCCGCATGGTGTGCTCGTCACCTCCTGGCTCCAGGGCTCACTCATACTGGTGGCATCACTGCCAGCTGCTGCTCCACATGCCGCCCCTCGGGACATAGCTTAATGCCCATGTCCTGGCCCCAGTGTCCCTTAAGACCAGGCACTGGTGTCCAGAAAAGAGGCTGCTACAGTGCGGGAGGGGACGAGATGGAGAAAAGTTATGGAGCATCTAAACAAACTATTGTGTGTCCTTTAAAATAGTATAGTGACATGGGGAAATATCTATGATGTGAATTTTAATTTTTCATAGGTGATTATATTATTATATTATAGCCTACTAATTATTATAGTTGCCTACTCATCACTAATTCTCACCTTTCTATCAGAACCCCATTTGGGGACAGGGCAGTAATGTGCCCTGTGAAAAACTCCCATGACCAGAGGACACAGTTTTGGCCTATGGGATATAAACATACATCCCTGGGTGGGGCTTGAAGGGAAGCTTCTGGAAAAGCAGACCCCTTAGCCTTTGGCCTTGGTCTTCCTTCTTCACCCTGTCTAGGATACAGCCTTGGTGCCCAGGGAAGAAGCTGCCTTCTTACAACCATGGGTATTAAAGACACAGCTAATGATGGCACTGTTAGAAAGCCAGGAGGAGCCTGGGTCCCAGACAGTTCCCTGAAGCCCTCGTACTGGCCCAGAAGCTGCCCACCTTGAGACCACTTGTGACAGGAGGAAAATAGGTCCCTAACCTACTCAGTTAAGTTCTGTGGTTGGCATGAAGCAGGCATAATTCTAATCAATGCCATGGTAATTAAAGAAAATTTACAAAATGTAGTGTAGTGTGTTGAATAGTGTCCCCCAAAAGATATGTCCACTGGAACCTCAGACTGTGATCTTATTTGGAATAAGCGTCCTTGCAGATGTAATTAAGGTAAGGATCTCCAGATGAGGTCATTCTGGATTAGGGTGGGCCCTAAAGCTAATGACAGGTATTCTTATAAGAGATAGAAAAGGAGACACACAGAGACACAGAGAAGAAAACCACATGAAGATGGAGGCAGAGACTGGAGTGATGTGTCCACAAGCCAAGGAATGCCAGGAGCCAGCAAAAGCTGGAAAAGGCAAGGAAGTATCCCTCCTTAGAGACTTCAGAGAGGGCGTAGCCCTGCTGACACCTTGATTTCAGACTTCTGGCCTCCAGAAGGTTGCGGTCATTTGTTACAGCAGCCCTAAGAAACTAACACATGCAGAAAAAGAGGTGCCATAGACTTGGCATCTAAGTTGGGCATTCAAAAGATAAATAGGAGTTCTTTGGTTGAGGAAGAGGAGAACGGTCTTCCAGAGAGACGGGTGGCAATCTGGAAAAGTCACAGCCGCATTCGCTGATCACTTCCTTTGCTGAGCGCTCTACAGCCCCTCTCCCTTAATCCTTACACCAAGCCAGGTGAAGGATAATAAATCCCTCTTTAACAGATCCAGAGTGGGCAGAGAGGTTAAGTGACAGATGCTGCACTGACCTCACCCCCATCCCCCTCACCCTGAAGACCCGAGCCTCACTGTTCACAGACTTTTCTTCCCTAGCCATGAGACGACTCTGAGGCCAGCTCACACAGTCTTCCTGAGTTCCCAGCAGAACTGAGCCTGTGCAGGCCACAGTGGTGGTGGGCTTAATAGTGCCCCCTGCTGGCCACTTGCCCTTCCTGTCTCACTTACGCATTTTCCTATGGATGCTTTGGGAATCACTTCACAATAAACCACGTGTTCTCAAGTCATTGCTGAGGGTCAGCTTCTGGGGGAAACCCACGAGCCGGTGTTGGAGTGGGGCTCCTCCCTGCACAACAGCTCCGATTGTGTGCATCCTGTATCGAGGCATACAAACTAAAAAGCCACCAGCTTTCCACAGCTGAGAGCAGGATGCAAGAGAGAAGCAGCAGCTGAGAGACCAGCATGGAAACCGTTCTGATTGTGCAGGCTCTTGAACATCATGCTGTGGAGACAGAGAACGTCCTAATGGTTTCTGTATTCACCACGCTGCCTGTGGTGCCGACTTGGATGCACTCCAGCAAGAAGCCTGCTTCTTACCACTCCAGCTTCTCCAGGTCTCGGGCCACTTGTCACCCTGTCTTCTAACACATCTGTTAACTCTCGAGAAAGAAGCAGAGGCCAATCAGTTCGGCAGAGAGCTTCTGAGACAATTCTGGGATGCCTGCAAAACTTGCTGGGTGAGCCAGTGCCAGATGAGAAATTGCTACGCTCCAGCAGTTTTGCAAAATTCAAAGCTTTTTGCTGGAGCAGAGGGTCAGTTATTGGAAGGTTTCTTGCGTAATCATCACAAAATGCCACCTTGTCAGCATTGCCAGAGAGATCATCACGATGATCTGGGAACAGCCTTCTCCACTTTTGTAAAGATCCTTCAATATTGTGAATAACACAGAGGAAGTGATGCCCAATTCTTTTGCCTTAATAAACTGCTTCAATAGGCACTTTATTTCCACCTAAATAAAACTGCCTTCATTTCTTGGGTTTCTTGCAAGGAAATCTTCCTGTCCTCAGTAGAGAATGAGTACATTTATCTATTCTTCCATTCATTTATTCATTTAACAACAGTGTGCCCTAGAGTAGTGGCAACAGGTAGCATTTGTGCAATGTGTACTCTATGTCTGTGCCAAGTGCTTTCTGTGCATAAAGCCATCCAATCCTCACAGCTCTCTGACGTAGGTCCTATCATTAGCCCCAGTTTACAGATAAGGAAACAGAGGCTCGGCAAAATTCATTAGCTCTCCCAAGGTCACCCGGCCAGTAAGCAGGGGAGTCGGGTTTGGAGAGAGAAGATTCGAGTTCTAACCCCAGTCTTGCTTCTAAATAGCCATGTTGTGTCATCATGTTATTACTCACTTAATTGAGCCTCGGTTTCCTCCTCTGGAAAATGCACATACCTACTGGCCAGTAAGCAGGGGAGTCGGGTTTGGAGAGAGAAGATTCGAGTTCTAACCCCAGTCTTGCTTCTAAATAGCCATGTTGTGTCGTCATGTTATTACTCACTTAATTGAGCCTCGGTTTCCTCCTCTGGAAAATGCACATACCTACTGTAGGAGTTAGAGAGAACAGGTTGGTGCTATCAGAGAGGTGAAGTGCCAAGACTTTGAGGGGCTATCTCACACAATTGAGTATCTGCTCTTGAGCATTGCATATTGCAGAAATGTTTTTTTTTTCCAGCAAAGATTAAATTTTGGGAGCTTTAAAAATCTTTCAGAGAGTGAGATGGGGATACTGAGAGTGGACCAGAGATGCATTTTTTGGTTTAGAGTGAGACTCCAAACCCAGATCTGTTGACTTAAAAGTCTTTTCCTGTGGTCACCCTGCCATCTACAAGAGCTGGGGTCTCACAGCATTGGGCCTGCAGCCTTCAGCTATGATAAATTGAGGGATTCTGGGCTGCTCTGTCTAACCAGCTCCCTCTTCTAGAGCATCGGATGCCTGCTGGCAACGTAATCACGCCTCTTTACAGCTACAGGAGGCTGGGAAGGTGGCCTGGAGACCTGCCCAGTTGGCCCATTCAGGTAACATATTTGGTCTCACTATTCCCTTAAGTTTCCATTTGGGTAAGTTCCCTCGACATTGTAGTCTGAACAGCTGTCAGGTATTTTCACAACCTGTCCAAAAGCTGCCAAGTTCCAACTCACAGATGCCATGTTCAAGTGCCGATGACGTGCTCCAAGAATATTTAGAGGAGGGGACGGGGCACTGACCTCTGAATGGAGCCGATCACGGTAACAGTCACAGCTCTTGCCTTTGTCCAGTACTTTACAGTTTGCAAAACTTACTTTAGGCAATATGTGATGTTGGTTTTGACCCTCATAGTCACTCTTTGAGACGGCGAGAAGGTTGGGGGTACCGTCATTCTGAAGCCCAGATGTGTCAAGTGCGTGGCAAGCCATGGAATGACTGGGCTCACCAAGGCCAAGAACAGAGCCCTAGGGGACCACCATTTCAGAAGCAGGCAACAGAGAAGCTGCCAACGCACTGGGGAAAGACAGAGGGAGGCAGAGGGAGGGGGAGATGAGGCGTCACTGAGCAAGGCAGAGAGAACGCCAGGAAGGAGGAGAGGCCGCACTGACGCTGCAGATGCCCATCAGAGACAGTGCAGTGGAGCAGCCAGAGTGTGGCTCCTGGAGCCAGCCTGCCTGGGCTCAGGGCTAGCATGTTGCTAAAAAATCTCTGTGCCTCAGTTTCCTCATCTGTAGGATGGGGATAACAATAGTCCCCACTTCAAGGGTTTACCATGAGGCTTAAGTTTTTCCAAAGACAGTAGGAAGCCTTTGGGGGAACAGCGGAAAGGTGACAAGATTTAGAAAGGTCACTCTCTACAATTGAACAGGACACGGCCATAATAAGGGAATGAGAGGCACTTTGGGGGCTGACATGGGGCCCCTTCAAAGTACACTAGATAGGAAAATGAACTGCAGAAGAGAGCGTGTGCCGGCTTCCACTTGTCAGGGGAGAAGACGGGAGAGAAGAAGAAGAGAAAGAGCAGGAAGAAGGTAAGAATGTTTATGAGTATTTGTGCAGGAATGCGTGTGAAGTGTCCCTGAAAGGGCACACCAGCAAGTGCTCCAAAGACAGTAGGAAGCCTTTGGGGGAACAGCGGAAAGGTGACAAGATTTAGAAAGGTCACTCTCTACAATTGAACAGGACACAGCCATAATAAGGGAATGAGAGGCACTTTGGGGGCTGACATGGGGCCCCTTCAAAGTACACTAGATAGGAAAATGAACTGCAGAAGAGAGCGTGTGCCGGCTTCCACTTGTCAGGGGAGAAGACGGGAGAGAAGAAGAGAAAGAGCAGGAAGAAGGTAAGAATGTTTATGAGTATTTGTGCAGGAATGCGTGTGAAGTGTCCCTGAAAGGGCACACCAGCAAGTGTTAAGGGTGGTTGCCCCTGGGGATGGGAACCACAGGCCTGAGGTCAGGGATAGGAGGCGACAACAAATGGGCAGAGACATGCTAAACATAGAACATTCTGGAAAAGCAGCTCTTGGCATCTGCAGGTGATCTATTGTGGGCTGTTAAAGGAGGCCTCAGGTGGCTCTGGAGGGATGATTTACTCAACTCTAAACAAAGGCAGCAGCAAAGTAAATCATAAGGGCAGGCAGCCCTCTCTGGCAGCAATTTTGCCAGCTGCTGCTGCCCCCTGCTGACGGAATCAGGACGTGGTGGCCTCTGTGACACGCCGAGGCAACAGCTCAGGGCTCCACTTTGCATTCCAGGCGCACAGAAGGTGAGTCAGTCCCATTTCCTCTGCCCTTTATTGAGATGGCCAACGCCAAGCACTGCATCAGCAGAGACACAAACAACCAGGCCCACGTGAACAGTGGAAAATGAACAGCAAAGGTCATTACCAGGAGCAGGCAGTGTACCAAATGTGACATGGTGCATTGTAGGAAACTAAAACAGAACTCCACCACCGCATTATAAATCCCCCTGAGGGATTCCTCCTCCTCCCTGTGGCTGTTCATCAGAGCCAGGGTTTGGTGGGTCTTACCCCTTGCCACGTGTGGGCCAGCCCCTTCCATGTGCTAACTCATCTGAGCACAGCAACGCCCAACGAGCAGGGATGAGTGTACTGGGACCCAGAGAGGTGAGATGGTAAAGCAGGGATCCAAACCCAGCCCCTTCCATGTGCTAACTCATCTGAGCACAGCAACGCCCAACAAGCAGGGATGAGTGTACTGGGACCCAGAGAGGTGAGATGGTAAAGCAGGGATCCAAACCCAGGCAGGCAGAATCCCAGGTCCTTGCAGATTTCAGTTTAAAAATTAATATTCTTTACTCATTGAGTTCATACATCTAAATCAGTGGTTCTCATCTGTGGAAGATTTTGCCCCCCAGGGGACATTTGGCAATGTCTGGAGACATTTTTGGTTGTCTCAGTGAGGAAGATGATTCTGGCATCTAGTGGGTAGAGGACAGAGATGCTGTCAAACATCCTATAATGCTCAGGACAGCCCCACAACAAAGAATTATCCACCCCAAAATGTCAATAGTGCCAAGGGGGAGAAACTCTGATCTTAATACATAAAATTCCTACAAATCTACTAGGACATTGATCTTTTTGACATTGCCCTCTGACAGGGCATTAGAGCAAATCTGCCTTAATGTATGAAAGGTATTCCTCTTGAGGATTCATGCAGAAAACTTTCAAGAGGCCTTTCCACACTAATTTCCCCTAAAAGCTTTTATTTGCCCAAAGGGATTGTCTTGTGTCCAACAATCCTGCTACAATACCCTATAAGTGATGGGGCTCTGATGGGGCCCAGGCAGAGGGAGAACTCCCTGGCTGTCACAGTGGGGAAATGGAGGGACTTGGGCCCTGCCGTTGGCACGATCGGCCCAGGCACCGTGCATGGAATATTGCTGCTGTTCCTGGCACCAAGCTGCAGCTCATACGTATGCACTCATCAGGGATGTCGGAGGCATCCAACCCCAGGATGATTGAACGGTCCCTGGGAATGACTTGTCAGCAGCTGCCTTTCTACTCCCCTCTTACACAAAGACTTTGATTCGTAATCAGCCCACATAGCCCAGTCCGTGGCTTTGAAAAGAATCTCATTAACCCCTCATCCTCCTCAGAGCATATGGGTCTAGCTATAGGTACAGTCGGGAGGTGGGAAAGGACCCACGATCAGGTTATTCCCATCTGAATGGTCATCACACCCGTCCCAGTAATAGACCATTAAGTGCACAAGAATTGGTGTGCAACAACTGTTGCTTGTTGAATGAATGAAATGAATGACCAGAAGGGTAAACCCTACAAGATTTATTTATTCATTCAAAAATATTTACTGAGTATCTCTGGGCACTGTCCTAGATGCCGGGTGAACAAGAGACTAAGTTCCTGTGCTCATGAAGCTTAGCTTCTGGTGGAGGAAGATAGACACCGTGCAAATAAATAAAAATGAAATATAATCTCAGGTAGTGGTGAGTGTTATGAAGAAAATAAAGGAAGGCAAGGAGACTGAGACAGACAGATGGGGGACAATTCTTAAATTGGGTGCTTGGGAGGGATTCCTTAAGGACATGACATTTGACGAGCAATCTGAAGGTCATGAGGGGAAGAGTCATGCAGCCACGTTGGGAATAGTGAGTGCAAAGTCCCTGGGGTAGGAATGTTCTCAGAGAGTTCAAGAGACAGTAAAATTACCAGATATAGTAGATAAAGGTGGGTCCTGGCATTACCTAAGAGCAGTGGTTCACAAACACAAGCATACATGGAATCGCCAGGAAGCCTTATGAAAACATTGTGGCCCCCACCCCCAAGTGTTTAGTTGGCCTGGGGTGGGGCCTAGGAATTTGCATTTCTAACAACCCCTGGGATGATGCTGAGGTGCTGGTTCAGGGATCACAGTGTAGAGAATTTGCTCTTCCTGCATCAAGTCCTCTCCTACTCAACTCTTACTACACGCATCATACATAGTCATTGCTGGGTTACCTGCCTCCCCACTGGGCTGGATGGTTGTATCCACCTCTATATCCTAGTGCTTAGTAAGCACTCAACAAAATATTTGTTGAATGAATTCCTTAAAGAAGGAGTCTATGCCAGGCCTTGCCTCACTTTTTCTGTCATTCTGCTGTATATCTGGCTCTGAGCCAAAAGCAGATGGTTGGTCACTGCTTACCTGGCCAGACCTGTCTCCTATTCACACCTAAGCAAAGAGCAGCACCTGCCACTCTCCAAATATGCGATGCACTCCCACAACTCCATGCCTTCGCCTGTGCTGTCCCCTCTACCAGGGTGTCCTGCCCCTGTGTTTACCCTATAAGTTCCTACCCATTCTTCAAGGCTCTCCTTCCAGAATATCCTTCCCAGCTTCCTCTCCACCCATCCAGGGCTAGGAGTGCTCCTCGAGGTACAAGGAGTCCTGCACCCATTCATGCCACAGTGCTCTGTTTGCATATTTGTCTTCCTTTCTTGATCAGAGGCCACAAATGGGCAGCTCCCATGTTGAAACAGTCAAAAGGGATTTCTACTGCAGCTGTAATGTTTTAAATTTAAGTACACTGCCAAAACTTAAGGGACAGGGGATTTTACACAAAAACCCAGATTCTTGTCACTTCTAGAAAAGTCAGGGACCTGCAACAGGGGCCAGCATACCCACATTGTCATAATATGCCAGAGCTGAGGCCTGGGACGCTGTCATGTTCACTTCAGTGGCCCAGCAGCCAGCACAGTGCCTGGCCCATGGCAGGCACTCAAGAGAGCTTATTAATGAAACCAGAGAGACTACACTGGTTAATAGAAAAAACATCAGTCCCAAGAGTCAGGAGATCTAGGGTTGCTTCTGGTTCTAGCTGACTTGTTATGTGACCTCAGACTCTCTCTGGATCTGTTTCCTTTCCTTAAAGTCATGACAGTTTCCACTTCCTAGAGTCATGGCATCAAACAAGAGTGAGGATGTGAAATGCTTAGCACATGCCTGGCACGTAATGCTCAATCAGTGTGAATTATTACTGCAAGAAACTCAATTAGGATTTGCTCTCTAGGATGAGAGCCAAGTGTGAGAGGGAGTTAGAGGCAGGAAAGGTCCCTGTTGGGGCTGGGGGTTGAGAAACTACCTGTGTCCAAATCCCAGTTCTGCCACTCACTAGCTATGTGACCTTGGGCATTTGACTACCTATGAAATGGGGATGATACAAACCTCACAGGGGTTACTATGAATATCAAATATGAACATGAATATTAAATTAATCCCTAAAAGCACTTAGAACAGGCTAGCATTCAGTCTGGGCTCAACAGATGCCAGCTGTGCCTGTTACGGCTTCTCAGAAAGGGCTAAGACTAGAATTTCTCAGGAGCCCTCATGGCTCCAAGTCTCACCACCTTAAACCCAGTGACTCTCAGTCACACAGCTGTCACTTAGTCATCAGGAATGTATAGAAGGCCTTCAGGCCGATGGGATGAGGGGGGCAGAAGTCAGTACACAGGTGTTTACCATCTCTCTGGAAAGATCCCAAATGCTCTTACAATGATGCCGACTAAAATCACAGAGTTGGAGCATTGAAAGTGAGTGGATGTGGTGAGAGAGAACGGCCCTGTGAGGGATTTACTAAAACCACCCCCATCCCTTGCAGATGAGGACACTGAGTCTCCAGAGGCTGCCCCCAGTTTTGTCCCAGTGTCTTAGCTACACGGAGCTTCCTCAAGAGGGTGGCTCAGTCAAGGGGCCCTGTAAGGAATTGGGGGGTCACTCATGGTGAACAGGATAGCCTGGAGGATGGCAGGCAAGACCAGATCAAGCTTTCTGCTCACTCAGGCCTGGGGTGTCTGAGACAGACTCACATAATGTCTCCAAAGAAGAAAAGCAGGCAAGGGGAGCAAAGGAGAGACAGGTCTCTACCATACCAGGGATGAACCCCAGTGAAAGAAAATTCCAGACAACTTGCATTGTTTTCCTGCGGATTCAGAGCAGAAACTTTACAGCCATTTGGTGTGTGTGTGTGTGTTCGGTCCCCAGGGCCAAAATTTTACAGCCATTTGTAGTGTGTGTGTGTGTATGTGAGTGTGTGTGTGTGTGTGTTCAGTCCCCAGGGCCACAACTTTACAGCCATTTGTAGTCTGTGTGTGTGTGTGTGTGTGTGTTCAGTCCCCAGGGCCAAACCTTTACAGCCATTTGTAGTGAGTGAGTGAGTGTGTGTGTGTGTAGAAGGCAGGATGTCCCAGGCATCTGAAGCGCACAGGAAGCCTAGGGCCAGCACCTTGGCTGAGGGGCTGCTCTTCCCTTTCAGCATCAGCCAACAAAGGTCCCAAGGGTCCAGCAAGAGCAACAACAGGGGCTGCGTTGGGCCAACCTAGGATGGTGATGATAAACCGAATCTGTGCAGATAAACTTCCTCTCATTCACCCACTTGTTGAGCACCTACTATGGCCCAGGCACTTACATGCTTTCTCTCTTCCAATCCTCACAACCACCCGCTGAAGTGGGTTTTACCAGACCCCGTCTCTAGAGCCTCAGAGGTGCTGTGACTTGCCCAGGCCAGGAAGATGCAGTGACAGGTCTGTGACCACCTGACGGCCCCCCTCCCCCCCGGAAGTCAGCTGACTT
>NW_007732354.1:3885-7186 GCF_000696425.1 Galeopterus variegatus | reverse complement strand
TCGGTCCCCAGGGCCAAAATTTTACAGCCATTTGTAGTGTGTGTGTGTGTATGTGAGTGTGTGTGTGTGTGTGTGTGTTCAGTCCCCAGGGCCAAAACTTTACAGCCATTTGTAGTGTGTATGTGTGTGTGTGTGTTCAGTCCCCAGGGCCACAACTTTACAGCCATTTGTAGTCTGTGTGTGTGTGTGTGTGTGTGTTCAGTCCCCAGGGCCAAACCTTTACAGCCATTTGTAGTGAGTGAGTGAGTGTGTGTGTGTGTGTGTGTGTGTGTGTGTGTGTAGAAGGCAGGATGTCCCAGGCATCTGAAGTGCACAGGAAGCCTAGGGCCAGCACCTTGGCTGAGGGGCTGCTCTTCCCTTTCAGCATCAGCCAACAAAGGTCCCAGGGGTCCAGCAAGAGCAACAACAGGGGCTGCGTTGGGCCAACCTAGGATGGTGATGATAAACCGAATCTGTGCAGATAAACTTCCTCTCATTCATCCACTTGTTGAGCACCTACTATGGCCCAGGCACTTACATGCTTTCTCTCTTCCAATCCTCACAACCACCCGCTGAAGTGGGTTTTACCAGACCCCGTCTCTAGAGCCTCAGAGGTGCTGTGACTTGCCCAGGCCAGGAAGATGCAGTGACAGGTCTGTGACCACCTGACGGCCCCCCTCCCCCCCGGAAGTCAGCTGACTTTTGCAGAGCCCCGCTGCGAGACAGACCACGTCGGACCGCACGCTCTCACCCAGCGCGTGGTATGCGATGCACGCTCCACTTCACGAGAGACGAAGCGGGCTACGCCAGAGTGTGACTGCAGATCCCTGCGCCAACCGCGCGCCCTCGCCCAAGTGAACGTCTTCTCCCTTTCGTTCACAGACATCTCTAAGCACCTTCATATTTTAGATTTTAAAGCACATAACATCCTTGGGCTTTAAAAATGAGATTTCCCTGTGGGATGCAGGGCAAGGACTGGACCTGTTTCCGCAGCTTACGCCGCGCTCCCCGGAACCCGCGAACCCGGGAAGCAACTAGAACCCGCGAAGCCAAACCGGGGCAGAACTGGGCTTCCGCAACTGCGGCGGCGTTTACTGCGCAGGCGCCGCTCCAGACTTCCGCGATCCCCACAGTCTCCCTCGTGGGCGAACCCACTTCCAGGAGAGGTGGGGGGCTGCAGGAATCCCCATTCTTCCCGAAGATGGTCCAAGCCAGCCTCTAGCCAATCAGAAAGCTTCTTTTATCACCGCTACATAGCTTCGGGATGTTGGGGCTTCTTTTCCCGGGGTCAGGAGATGAAAGTGATCGACATCACCTGCAACCATTCGTCAAGAGGATTAAACTTGAAAAGCAGATGCTTCTACGAATTGTCTCGCAATAAAGGGCTTTTAGCCCCGCCCCCCCCACCATTGGGCCTCCGGGAGCCTTCGGGGGGGTGGAGCTTTTGGTGGCAGCCAATCGAGGGTCAGGAGGAGGAGCAGGAGGCGGGGCAGGCGGGCGATGGTTGTTTGGCTACCGCGTTTGGTTGAGTGCTTGGAAAGCGAGGGGTGACGGGTTGTTCTTCTTCAAAGCCACTGCCAGGGGCCGGGCCGACAACGTGAGCCCCGTCGCCTCGCTTGCACGTTTCCAGCCTGCCTCTGGGGCTTCGTGCCGCCCCACGTGGAGCTCTTCTGCTCCCCCCTAACCCTAGCGCCCGATATCCGCCCCCAGGCCCCATCTGTCCGCATCCCCAGCACGGCCACAGGCCCTTGAGATCAGCCTTCCCACTGCCCCTTCCCAGGCCGGCCCTGGGCCCCGAAGCCCACCGGCCATCGCCTCCAGCAGCCGCTCTTCCGCACTGCTGTCCGTGGTAGTGGTTGGTTACCATGGTGAAGCTGGCAGCCAAATGCATCCTGGCAGGTGAGTCTGAAAACTTGCGCTTGAATACAGTGGTCTCTGGAGTCCGGAGCCTTCATAATTTACCGAGAGCTTTTGTTCACGGAAATTGTCTACCCTCTTTCCCTTTCTCTCTCCCAAAGGCGAGTTACCGCAATTACTGATGAGTAAATTACATTAGGCGTGGAGGAATTATCTTCCAAAGCACATTTGTAGCTTCAGCTGATTTCCCCCGCTGCCTGTCAGACTCTGAAACCGTCTTCACCGGTTTGAGCTGACTCATTAAAAAATCACTCGTTAAAAATCTGGACGAGCAGACTCGTTAAAAAAAATTGACTTAAGCAAACCATAAGTGCTTCAACTAAATCATTTACTGTACCCCAAAGGTGGACATCAATGACTCTGGTAGTCTTTATGTGAGATTTTCTCCTGATTCTGCTGCCTCTGATAACAGGGATAGGAGAGAGTGAGGGACCAGAGTTTACAAAAGTCTCCTGTGTGTTGTCTTGAAGACCCAGAGTTACTGTCTTGCCCCACTCTTGGGAGGACAGAAAGTTGAATCCTCCAAAAGCAGGAATCTCTGTTTTGTTAACCGATACATCCCAAGCACCCAGAACAATGCCTGGAACATAGTAAGTACTCAATAAATATTTGTAGAATGAATGAATATGTAGCATTTACATGTGTGGCAGTGACATTTGTAGCATTCCACTTGTATTAGTCTGAGCATTTAGAAAAACAATGGCTTAGATTATAGCCCTGTGACTACAGAACACGTATGTATTTTACTGAGTCCTTACTTTATGCCAGGTATGGGTATTTCATTTAATTTTCTCACTGTAGCTCACTGAGGTGGGTACTGCACTGTCCTGATTTTACTGAGGCCCTGAGAGGCTATCCCTTAGTGAAGGCCATAAGCAGGATTTCAACCCCCCAGATCTGCCCAGCTCCAAACTTCTTAACTTGTTGAAATCTGTGACATTTCCAAGCTTCCCTGACCAGCTCAGAAAAGAATGGGTGAGAAATTATAGAGAGAAAAAGAGATTTCTTTTCTTTCTTTTTCTTTTTTTTTTCAGTCTTCTCTTCCAGACTGAAATTAAATGATAATATTTTAAATGACTTTTCTAATTTGAAAATAAAAGGTTGACACAGAAAGATGACTGACAATAGTAATTCAAATCATATTGGAGCAAAAGAAATTAATGATTCTCAAGAGTGTCTCTGGTTTCCAGAGCACCAGGGGAGGCAGTATTGTGTAACAAAAATAATTCTGGCTGTCCCTCTTATTGGCTGTGTCATCTTGGACAAAGCACTTTTTTGAGCTTCAGTTACCTCACAGATAAGGTGGGAACATTTTTATTTTCGAAAGTTAAATGTTTAAAAAAACGGGCTTCTCTCTCTGACTGTTCTTTCTCTTAGTTTCTTTTTAAATTCTATTTCCATCACG
>NW_007732354.1:0-3875 GCF_000696425.1 Galeopterus variegatus | reverse complement strand
TAAATATTTGTAGAATGAATGAATATGTAGCATTTACATGTGTGGCAGTGACATTTGTAGCGTTCCACTTGTATTAGTCTGAGCATTTAGAAAAACAATGGCTTAGATTGTAGCCCTGTGACTACAGAACACGTATGTATTTTACTGAGTCCTTACTTTATGCCAGGTATGGGTATTTCATTTAATTTTCTCACTGTAGCTCACTGAGGTGGGTACTGCACTGTCCTGATTTTACTGAGGCCCTGAGAGGCTATCCCCTAGTGAAGGCCATAAGCAGGATTTCAACCCCCCAGATCTGCCCAGCTCCAAACTATTTAACTTGTTGAAATCTGTGACATTTCCAGGCTTCCCTGACCAGCTCAGAAAAGAATGGGTGAGAAATTATAGAGAGAAAAAGAGATTTCTTTTCTTTCTTTTTCTTTTTTTTTTTTCAGTCTTCTCTTCCAGACTGAAATTAAATGATAATATTTTAAATGACTTTTCTAATTTGAAAATAAAAGGTTGACACAGAAAGATGATTGACAATAGTAATTCAAATCATATTGGAGCAAAAGAAATTAATGATTCTCAAGAGAGTCTCTGGTTTCCAGAGCACCAGGGGAGGCAGTATTGTGTAACAAAAATAATTCTGGCTGTCCCTCTTATTGGCTGTGTCATCTTGGACAAAGCACTTTTTTGAGCTTCAGTTACCTCACAGATAAGGTGGGAACATTTTTATTTTCGAAAGTTAAATGTTTAAAAAAACGGGCTTCTCTCTCTGACTGTTCTTTCTCTTAGTTTCTTTTTAAATTCTATTTCCATCACGGAGCTAACTTACTGAGTACTTTTCTGTGCCCTATGCTAGACTTCAATATAGGTCACCTCACAGAATCCCCTCAACAACCCTATGGAGTCAGTATTATTGTCATCCTTATTTACAGATGAGGCAACTGAGGCCTAGAGAGGTGAGGACACTTGCCCTGGGTGGCAAAGCCGAAAGCGGCAGAGCTATGTGATCCAGAACCTGGATCTGGACCTGGGTCATCTGATTTCCAGAGTTTTGTTCTTAACCTAAGTTGTACTGTGCCCAAGCTTCACTCCTTTTCGCTCTTCACCCCCACTGCCTCGGGCACTTGTTTCACCTGAGTAAGTGGCTCCTGAACTCCAGCCTGGCCCTCAGTCTGCAGCCTCCTTTCAAGGCCTCAGGGGCATCTTTTCTTGGAAGTTTTCAGGGCCCAGTGTATCAGCTCCCCTTATCACCACCACGAAATTCTCATTCTCCACACTACTCCCACCACCTACACACCCCCTCCCTGGCCTTATTTTTCCTTTCACCCCTCCCCCCGCACAGGCCCACTGTTTAAACTGAGTTTCTCTTTTTTCTCTAATAAAACTACTCATGGAGGGACCTGATATTCAATTCAAATGTTTATTCATCAGCAGGTATTTACTGAGCATCTCCTATGTGTGTCTTACCAGGCGAGGTGCAATGGGAATACAAGGATGAATTAGCACAGCTGCTATACTCAAGGAAGAACTAAGATGTGCATGATAAGTTATAATGCAGCAAACATGAATTGAACATCATTCATGTTCCAGATGCTGTAGAAATACCTCGAGGCATAGCTGCTTTTTGTTCTGGCTCAGATGCTCAGATGAAAAGAGAAACAACACTTGACATTTATCTATATTTTCTTTACTTAAAAAACACTTAAATAATACTATACTAAGGCACTGTACATATTAACTCATTAAATCTTCATAACAATTCCATGATATAGGTGCTATTATTATACCATCTTACAGATGTAGGGTATGAGGCACAGAGAGTTTAAGTAACTGACCTAAAGTCACACAGCTAACAAGTGATGGAGCCTGTGCTCTCAAGTAATGTACTATGCTGTATTGCCAATCAATATACGTGGGGGTGATAATAGTGCCTCTCTGGAGGGTTGCTCTGACATGAAATCTCACTCTAACAGCAGGGGTCCATGTCAGCTGTACAGGTGAAGGAGGGAGAGATGACCTTCAGAGGCTGTGCAGGAAGGAAACAGTTTGATCTTTCTCTGGCAGAGAATAGGCAAGATTTGGATGGGGGGAGAGACCTGGAAGGAAGTGCCCTTGAGGAATTTTCAGGGACTAAGGGAATAGGAATGAAGAGCCCAGATTTTGTGTTGGAGAGTTGGAGAGACAGTTGGAAGGTTGCTTCGGGACTGACTATGGAGAGGGGTAGGCAGTGAAGGAATCGTAGTCGGCGGTTGTGTGTGGGAGCAGGACACAATGAAAGCAGTGTTTCATGGTGGTCTGTCTGTGGATACCATGCTCAAGGCAGGTTAGAGTAGGGAGGAGAAAGAAGAGGAGAGGGGGCCACTTAGGAAGTGTTTTTGGTCTAGGCCCAATCAAGAAAATAGAAAATGTGTTTATCACTTCAACAGAGAAATTTTATTGTATGGAATTGGTTCATTGGGTGTTAGAGAACCGAAAAGGCAAGAAGGAGGCATTGAGATGAAACAGAGTGGAAGGAAGAGGTTGAAGTGGCAGAATCTTGAAGAAGAGCCGCAGAAGCTTGAAGAAGAGCCCCACAAGCTGGGAGCCAGACCTCTGAGAAGCAGGCACTGCCCGCCTGGCACTGGCACCTCGAATTCAGTCACCCAGTGCATGATGCCACCACATGCCGTGGATCTCTGGGGCCCATTTCCCAAAGGCAAGGAGCTCAGCCATGACCAAACCAATTCCAAACCCCCTGGAGGATCTATTTTGAGACTACTCCCACTACCAAGTACTACATAAATTGGGGTCCAGGCAAAAAAACAGAAACTATATTGGGTGAAATTTCCTGCTATACGGAAATGAGAATTTCATGTAGGATATTAATTAAACAGGTGTTGGAGGACTCGAAAGACAGAAGGAGACACTGAGGCAGCACAGGAAGTAAGTGCAGGAAGGAGCATTGCCTCCAGGGATAGGGGACAGAAGGAAGAGGGTGAGGTTGTAAGAACCTAGAAGTTCAGACGACGGGCCGTAGGAGCTGAGGTGCAAGTCCCTAAGAAGGGGGCACTGCCCACCGATGCTGGTACCTCTGAGGGATGGAATTAAGGCTGGTCTGGGAGTACAAAAGAATAAAAAACTGAAGACAGCCATTGCTAGGATGATGCTAAGAGACAGGAGGAGCAATGAGAAGGAGTTCCCTCTACCCACTCCAGCCTTCCATTCTTTTTCCAGAATCCCCCTTTGGCAGAACCTAACAGGAAGCCCCTGGCGAAGGAGAAAGGTGTTTGCAGAGTCCCAGCCCCAGCATCACAAGTGGAGCATGGGAGGGTGGGTTTGGGGTTGAGACAGAAACCCAGGTTTGAGCTGACCAGGGCAGTGTCAGGACATGAGAACTTGAGATACAGCAAAGGACATAAAGAATGGAGAGGAAACCAACTAGACAGGGGAGGAAGAAGCAGAGGTGATGGGTCGAATGTGGGGACAGGGAGAACACATGGTGGCGTCATGAACAGAAGGAGTGGGTAGCTGGGCAAAACCACTCAGGACCAGGGGCACGGCATGAGCCTGGCTGTGGGCAAACTGAGATTGGGTGAAGGCCCATCACTGCAGGTGAAACAGCCATAGGTTGCTGGAAATATGGACAGAGCTTTGAAGGGAGACCCTGCCTCCAGAAGTGGGAGTGAAGGTAACGAGAGTCGGTGAAACAGAGTAGCCTGGGAGCGGAGTGCCGAGGACAGACCCACAGGAATGCCCACATTTGGGAGGCAGAGGGGCAGGCAGAGGAGCAGGAGAACCATGCCAGTGCAGGGTCACCAAGGCCATGGGGACAGGGCTCAGGAAGGAGGGGGCTGCTTTGGGCTGACTCATCCTTCAGAGACATCAGGGAGGAGGAGAACTGATGAAAG
>NW_007732353.1:132957-135134 GCF_000696425.1 Galeopterus variegatus | reverse complement strand
GGGAGCGCCGCCACACTCCCAAGCGGCGCACTGTAGCAGTGCGCCACTGGGCCGGCCCCACTCAGTAAGTTTTAATTGGATGCTGGACCTTTGTACACATATGAAATTTGGGACTTTTTTTCTGTGATCTATTTATATTTCTTGGAAACAATTTGATCATGGTTAGGCTTCCCTTCGAGGTTTGATTGTGGGGGGGCAGAATTGCCTTTAAATTAAGGTTCATTTGGCCCATTACTGAGGCAAAATCTTTCTGAGGAGTCAACTGGCTAACTCGTATCAGGATAACTTTCTAATTGTATGTGGGCTCCAAGGGTTTTTGCACCTGCTCCTTCATGGTACTTCTTACACTGCTTTCCATGCAGACAAAGATGCAGGAAACACCTCTGCAGAGGGACCTCTTCCTTTCTGCCCAATCCTCTCCTCTCTGGTAATCTGACTCCCCATACTCTGAGCTCTGTTACCTCAACTCAGCAACATTCCTGGTCTTTCTTCCAGTTTGCCATTCTGGGTTGTGGTTGGAAAACTTTCAAAGCAGTGAACTGAGCACTTGCAGTGTTCACTTAGATCATTTCCTCTCCCTCAGAGATTACTGTCCTGAGCTGTCTGTTGTCCAGTGGCTGAAAATAGTTGCACATTGTATATTTTGCACATTGCTTTACTTTTTTAGGATGGGAAAATAAATCTTGTTCCTGTTACTTTTCATGACTGGAAATTATATCCTTAGATTCTTTTATATAGCATGTCTAAATATATGTAGAAGGCAGGGTACCAAAGCATGGATTGGTAAGAGCGAATCTAAGAGGAGCAAGAAAGATTTGTTGTAATCATATAGTTCCCCCAGAATCTGGTTTAGAACAATTAAAATGTTTGAAACATAAAAAATAGCACTGGCCACATTTTGTTCTATACAACATATACTTTGAGAAATATTAGGGGTTCATTTGGGGGTGATGTAAAACAAAATATTGGAATATTGTCAACTGTATCTCATTGTTGAAAAGTCATCATAGGCNTGTAAAACAAAATATTGGAATATTGTCAACTGTATCTCATTGTTGAAAAGTCATCATAGGCGTGGATATTTATCATCAGTGTGACCTTGAATATACCACTTAATCTCTCTGCATTTCAGTGTTCCCATCTTTTAAATGGTGGTGAGAATACAGCACCTTTCTCATCACATTTTCTACAGATTAAATCATTTCATAAATATGAAGACCTCACGACTGTGTATGGCACATAGTAAGTGCTGTATAGTGCTAGCAATGTTTTGTAGTCTGACATGTCCTGAACTTAAACTCATGCAAACTTACACAAATGTTCAGATTATTTTAATAGTACACAAACCTAGGTATGAATACATGCTGTGAATTATCATTTAATCTATCTGATTTGAGAAACATCTATATAAAGAAAAGGAAAGACTACATATTATCCTAATTATCCTCCATAAACATTACTTTTTGCAGCAACTTTTTTATTATGCCTTGATTACAGTTTTATTCTCATCAAAGTATGCAGAATAGGTTCTCTGAAAGCCTCAGTGAGGCCTGGTAAGGTCTCCAACCTCATATTTAGTGGTACCATGGTAGATGGTTTTTTTCTGGTGTAAACACATTTGATTAACTTCATTTCACTCTGTTCATAGGAATTTTTCTCTTACAACAGACAGAAATTAAATACCCCTACTTCTGCTTCAGAGTAGTTGATGGTGGAGCATAAGCTATGTGTTCCAAGATCTCAAATAAATATAAAAGTTAGTTCTGTGACAGGTAGGTTATAGCTACAATACTTCTCAATGTGGTGTGTTCTGTTGGGTTTTAACTATCAGATGAGGTCAGGGCTTATTGTCTGATGGTTTCAAGACATCTTTGTGGTCAGGACACTAGAAGGCATCTGGCCCAACAGATTTTTGAATTTTATTTAGGACAACTCAACACGGGCTTTTGCATCCTCTGATGATCATCTGGATGGATCATTGAGAAATTCTGCATTACAAAGCCCAGAGAGGACATTCTGCTACTGGGAGAGAGGAGTGAGGTGAAGGCAAAACTCTGTTCTGTTGGGACTGGGAAGAACACTGACCCTCCTTCATGAGATCTAGAATCATGTGGAATTTTGCAGTATTGTTTCATGCTGTTCAACACAGCCACCCAAGAACAATCAAGAAAAAAAAA
>NW_007732353.1:130442-132271 GCF_000696425.1 Galeopterus variegatus | reverse complement strand
AAAAAAAAATTGTTTATGACATTCTGGTTAATGTTAATCATTGTTCTGGGATGTGAAATATTTTCTTCTTTTGAATTGAATTGAGTGAATTTTCTGGTACTTTCTTATAATTTAAATTGTAACAATCAGTCTGTTTTTTTTTTTAAAAAAAAAATCACTGTAGAGTTTTTAATGGTGAGGAAAATGGTGATTCTATCTTTTTTAGTGTGCTAGTGAGTTTGGCTGTTACAACAAAGTACCATAGATTGCACCGTTCATAAACAACATAACATGATTTCTCACAGTTCTGGAGCCTGGAAGTAAAAGATCAGGGTACCAGCATGGTCAGGTTCTGGTGAGGGACCCTCATCTGAGTTGCAGATGATCATATATTTGCTGTGTCCAGGATGGTGGAAGGGTTGTGGGAGCTCTCTAGGGTCCCTTTAAAAAGGGCATTAATATTATTTGATTGGCTCCACCTTCACGACCTAATGACCTCTCAAAGGCCCCATCTCCAAATACCATCACATTGGGATTACAGGTTCAACATATGAATTTAGGAGGACAAAAACATTCAGTCCATTGCAGAGACCACAAACTTCACATAGGACCTCCAAACAAATCTGTAAATATTTACATCAAGAAACTTAGTATGTTCAATGAGATTAGCCTGAGTTCTTAAATCATTTCTGACATTCTATGTTATTTTTAATCATTTTTCTCAGTATTGAAATGTAGTATTTTATTCTTATGTAATTTTCATGATTACTACACTCTTAAAAATTTTTGTATGTAAAATTCAGTTATTTTATTAATAACACACACCTAAATGTTAGTTGTGAGCTTTTGGCAATATTTTACCTTTTCTATGATCTTAAAGAAATATGTAATACTGATAGAATACTAAATATGTGGTTAAATTTGAAAGCAACTCCTATTTTCTACAAGCACATCATTAGCATTAACACAATTAGAAGAAAATTTCATATCAGTCTGTGGTAGGCGGTCCAAAGTAATATCTTCCAGGATTTTGGGCATGACTGTTAGGTTTCACTGATCATCTTGCTTCAATGTCTTCCTGTTTATTTAGCTAGTGTATAGTAGAGGGGATCCATAAATGCAGTACTATAAACTTGATAGCAACCTTTAATGTGAAAGAAAGGAAAATGATAGTCTTATCCAGTTATGATAGAGTTATTCTAAAAAGAAAAGAAGGAAATTAATCCTATACAATAGTTAGGATAAGTTATTCTAAAAAGAAGAAAGGAAATTAATCCTATGCAATAGTTTATTGACAATAATAAACAAAAATTTGGCTTTACTTCTGATATTACAAGGCTGCCATAATATCTGGATATGTAGGTGATTATATGAGTACATATACTGTGTATATTCATAGACTATATATTTTTGAGTATAGTTATATATTACATATAACTATAGATTATAACTATATTTATGTATAATTATGTATAATATTGTATAATTATGTATAATTTATGTATAATAAATATACAATTTATTGATATTGTAGCACTCTATATTAGTGTGCCATAATATATTTAACATTTGTTTTCCTCATTAGCAACTCATAGTTCAATGCAGGTATTGCATCTGTGCAATACAATCTGTAATGTGTACCCTCAGATGATTTTTGTCTCTGATTCTCTGATTTTCACTGCATAAACCTCTGCTTGTAACTTAGAGAGGTAATCAAGGGGCTTTGAGTAGGTTAAAAAAATTAATTTTGGGGCCAGCCCAAGTGCGCCACTTGGGAGCGTGGCGGCACTACCGCCGAGGGTTCGGATCCCATGTGGAGACCGGTTCCCACTCACTGGCTGAGCGCGGTG
>NW_007732353.1:120947-129154 GCF_000696425.1 Galeopterus variegatus | reverse complement strand
GCTGCGCTTCCCAAGCGGCGCACTTATCCAGTGCGCCACCGGGCCGGCCCTAATATTATATTTTTTAAGTGTAATGTGCATTTGTTATTTTTAGTAAACCAATATGTGGACCCACTACATCTACTTTTACTATTAGGAATTTGAAAATCTCACTTTCTCCATACTTAGCCCATAAATTTCGGGTGATTATCCATCCCACAACTCCAGATCTAAGACAGAGTTTATCGTATTCCTCTGACCATAAGGATAACTTCATGGACTGTTACTTGATCCAATCTGAACAAAAGGATTTCATAAGATTATTGAAGAAAATTCTGGGTAAGAGACTGATTGATTTACCTAATACACTACACATGAAAGTTATAAGGGCTGAATTTGAGGCTGCTGTATTTTTACCACTTAGTAACTGATAGTGAACCTATCCCAGAGGAGAGATGGGTAAAACTGTCTCATGGTAACACAACTGAGTCAGAAGCTGGCAATGACTTATGTAAGCCTAGCCAGTACACATTTTAATACATGAGAAAAAAAAGTTCTTGTTGTCTAGACCAATTTATATTAGTTTTTGTTTGGTATGCAAAGAGCAGAAACTGACACCATGACTTGATTTACCATCCCTTCAAACAGCCTCCTGCTGAGGGAAACATACCTAGGATTAGCCAAAATTAGAAGAAAAGTAAATATCTATAGTCAGAGGGGTCTACAGGTAAGGTGGTCAATAACTAACTATAGGTTGAAAATCAGAACTAAATCAGCTTTCATAGACTCTTGAACTGATGCTTAAAAGAAAAGAAAAAACAATTCTTTTTTCTCTGTGGAGTGCAAGTCAGAGAAGAGCAGGCCCATGTGGAGAAGCTAAGTCACAGTAATTGAGTGTGAGAATTGAGATCATTCAACCTAGTATCAATGTTAAGTCTCACTTTCCTGTGGTTTGCCCCCCCCCCCCCTTTTTAACCTCTGGAAAGATCTTTTTATTTTAATGTATTTTTTTAATTCAATATATATTTTTTTTACATTCTGTGATGTTGCAGAGCAGTTGGGAGGGAAAGGGAGAGGTGATAGGGGAATGAAATGGGATGGAAGAAGAAGAGGTGGGATTGAGGCCTATGACACCCCCTCATTCCCATAGAGGAGACCAGGGGCTCCCAAGATGTCAAGGGAGTGTGGCAAAAGCCCTCGGCCCCCACAACTCCAGCTCTGGAACCCAGGGCCTGGGGCGCTTCCTGTGGCAACTCAGTGGTCTTCGCTGAGCTGGTTGTGGGTGTTGACGGGGGCATGACCAAGGCCCTCAGGCCCCCCAACATCCCAGCTCAGGGAAGACTGGGGTGCTTCCTGCAGTGGCTCTGTGGTCCTCACTGGGCTGGTTGTGCATGTCAGGGGGGCCATGGCTGAGGCCTTTGGCCTCCCACAACCCCAGCTCAGGAGAGCCTGGGGCACTTCCTGTGGTGGCTAGCTGGTCATCACTGGCTTAGTTGTGCATGTCAGGAGGGGTGTGGCTGAGGCCCTCAGCCCCCACTGTCAAGACTGTTTGTGGGTGTCTGGGAGCATGGCTGAGGCCCCTGGCCCTCCCCCATTTCTGGCTTAGTAGCCAATGGACTTCCAGTCCTTCTAGGTGTCATAGGTATTCTTTGGTGAAATGAGACCTTTACTATTTAATATCAAACTTTGTCTCTGGTTGCAGGTACTTTGTTTTTTCTTTCAGTTCTGTGACAGATTATTTGCTGTTCCCACCACTTAAACTCTAAGCTGGAACTAATTTTTTTCCTTTGCTTACTTCTAAAATACGGGAACTTCCTGTGGAGACCAGTACTTGAGCTCTGTGCTTGAGCTAAACTGCTGTTTTGCTGCTGTTTCCCTGCAGAAAGCTTTTTGTGCAGCTCAGGTTTTAATGGTTGACTTTATATGTACTTCCAGTCTCAAGAGGTCTGGTGCACCTGGGTTGTGTGAAAAGTCTAGTCTGGGCCCGAGTCTTTTCATCGAACTGTACCCCATGTAATTATATATTCCTGACCAGTCTCCTCTGAGTGGTCCTATGCGGATTGGGGGGCAGATCAGCTGTCCATGCTGTGTCTCAGTGTTCTCTCGGTGGGCCCGTCTCCCCCACGGCCCATGCTCCAAACACTTCCCGTTGGACAGGCCATGTGCTGGTCCCTTGTGTTGACTCACCAGCCTCTGAGTGGCTCCTTTTCTTCAGTTTTTGTGTCTCCTCACTCCTAAGTGGGTCTGTGGGAATCCTATTAGTAGTCTTGCTGGCCTGGGGGCCACCAAGGCCCTCTTCTCCCCTGCAGCCTCTCCAAGCAACTTCATCCAAAGGGCACAGCTGTGGCTTTTGCCAGCTCCTGCTGCATGCACTCACCAGGGCCAACCTGAGGTGGCTGGGGTTTGAAATGGTTGGAGTGGTTTTTTTCTTTCTCTCATCATGGCTTCTCCTTCCTTCAGGCACTCTGTAGGTCTCTCCTCTTCCCCTGAGCTCTAGCAGCCCCAACATGGCAGTTGTTGCTTTTTTATAGTTGCAAATTGGTTGATTTGTGGGAGAGAGTGACACTGGGGACCGTCTATTCCACCATCTTGACCGGAACTCTGATTTCCCCTTAACATGGTTCTTGCTCTTCATAAAAATAGTTTCCAGCTTTTTCTCTAAATAAAATCCTTCATTTTGATATCATATGGATTTATAGTTTCCACACATACTTTTTAAAAATTATCAAAGTAATATTACTAGTACTCTTATTTTTTTAATCATTTTATTATTCTAACTTTAGTTTTATTTGGGGATGCTGGTGTTGGCTATATGAATGTCTGTCCTTGTTTAAACTCAGAGACATGTAAAAAAGTTTGAATTAAATTTTACTAAGGGTAAATTAAACCTAAATAAAAATATATAAGACTGGAACCAACGCACAGATAATCATTGTCAACATCATCATCCTCTTCCTCCTCCTCTTTCTTATGCTTCCCCTCCATTGGTAGGGTGGAATGAAGAGGAGATGTTAGTGATACAAAAATGGCAGAATACTGAGAACTGTCGAACCTGGATGATGGATACATGGAGGTTCATTACAGTATTGGTTTAACTTGTGTATGTTTGAAATTTACCATGATAAAGAGTAAAAAATAAGCAAACACATATACTCACACATGCGTGCACACACCAGACAAAATTATTATTTGCTCATTGAATGAGGAACTATCAAAACTAGAGAGCTGCCAATCCTAAGGGTTTGCTTAACATTCTCTGCATTATTTGTTCAGTCTGCAGTTAAAATTGTCTAAAATTTATGAATCTCAAGTAATATACTATGAAGGATGAGGCAAGCCTCTATTTGGGGCATTAGTATAAAAACATCAAACAGGACAAGCAAATTACTTTTACAGGTGTCTAGTAAAAAACCAGTAACATAATAGAATGGTGAAAGTTCATGGAAATTTAGAATCTGAAATTCTATGTTTGGGGACTGATTCTATGAATTGCCGGTTGTGTGAGTTTATTGAAATAATTTAACCTCTCTGTGGCCCAGTTTCATCAGTAAAATGTTAGTGATAGCACCACCTCACAAGACTGCTTTGAGGAACAATTGGAATAAAGCATGCCAGAGCTATTTGTAAAACTTAAATTATGGTTATTATTTTCTCCTATTTTGTAACTTAGAATTTTTTTTTTGAATAGAAATACATAACCAGCAACTTCATTCACTTATTCTGCAATTTGTAAAGAATGCAAAATGTTGGAAATATCATCTCTTTTATCTGATATTTTTCTTTTGATTTTGTAGTTCACAGACAGGAGCAGTTTAGATACAAATGCATTAATAAAATCATTCTGTATGCTTAGAACAAATAACCTCCCAAAATGAAAAATAAATTGTTGAATGAAATATGGCAGAGCACAAAGTATTTTATAAAAGTACATCAACTTCATTGTCCAATACATCAATCTATTTATTTCACTGAGAATACATAAGAGAATAATAGTTTCCTTTATAAAACATGCACATGCATCATTGATTTTGTAAATTGTTTTTCTTGGTAAGGAATAGATTATAGATATCTTTCAGGGAGACAGTTATGATGTTAAAAGACAGATGAACTTGGCATCAGAACAGTTGGACTGAGATCTTTACTTTTCTGGCTGCTAGGTATTTGACCTCGAATATTACCTACATCTCAGAGCCTTAGGTATTTGAAATTTAGAAAAATAATTAAGTTGCTACTGCAACCCTTCCTGTTCAAAGGTTCTGGTACACATTTCATTAACTAATATATATATTATCTGGTCTATAATATAGAATCTGGTATACTATAATATAGTATAATACAGTATCTGGTTTATAATACATATTTATTGAATTTAAATACTAAATGTATTGATAGAAACAAGTCATTTTTGCTCTTTCTCCTTTCAAAACTAGTTTACTGTACTCTGAAAATAGCCAAATATTTTGATATATTGTATCATATTTTATCAGAGATTGTTCATCATGAAAGATAAATAAAATGCTCTAATTATGCTAAGACTATGTTTTGTCCTTGCAAAATTAAAATTTTTTCCCTACTTTTGCAATAATAGGAGCATTTTTCTTGAGAAAAATTTTGTTAAAAAATGACTTTTATCTCTGTTCAGTATACAACCCATATTTCAACAAACTCCAAGTTCAACTGTTCATAAAATGGATATGTACATACATAAAGAATTGTCTATATGTATTATATATAAACAAATAGAATAGTTATATGTTTCTGTCTGTCTTTCCATTCAATGTGATTTCCCATATGCAAACAGCAAGTCACTTAAACTATGTGGTATTAAAAAGGGACCTATAAGAAACACTCACATTTTCTTTGGTTTTATAATAATCTACTACATTCAATACTGTCTGATTTATCCAATTAAAATTTGGAATCTTAGTTTTAAAGTTAAGTATGTTTTTATTTCAAATTAATAGTATCAGAAATGTACAGCCATGTATACTGTATAATTTTTTGGTAAATAGTCCTAAAGACACAAGATGGCAGTACTAGTCTTTACGAGTTAGGGAAAATGTGGTAATGCATCTGAAAACTTCTAATGCATTTCTTTTACTTTTCTTCTTAGTATTTTTTAATTTTTTATATTATTTTATTTTATTTTTTTCACCTTTCTTCTACCCTCTTCTTAGTATTTTTTAAACAGCTTTTACTTTGGTGCACAAAATTTCACAAGTTTTGTGGAATCAAAAAAAAAAAAATGGTTAACGGGAACGTGCTATTTATTATTGGTAGCCCCTGGATTTAATAAAATTACTTTACCTTTCAGTTTCCTCTCTTCTGTAGTGAGCATATCAGTCTAGATAACCTTTATTGTCCTTCCACTTCTGGATATCTATAACATTTATTAAAATTAAGAGTTTTAAATTTCAAATAAACATTACCATAACTGAATAAATAAACTTCCTTAAAATTTAGATAAGAGTGGCAGAGGACTTCCTCCTTGTTCAGTGGTTGAATAAAGATCAGTGGTAGCTGTGACTTCTCATTTTTCACTGGATTTGGGATAATTAGGTTCCCTTCTCATTTGAAATGCTAATATATTTATTATAATTTAACATTTTAACAACCATTTTTAGACAGTCTAATTTCATCACTTGCTAAATGCATTTGTTCAATCAAAATGTATTAAAAATGCACCACGTTCGATGCAGGGCTAGCAAGACTTATAAAACACAGTAATGCCTATTCTGAGAGAACTCACAACTTCACTGCTTTCACTAAAGCCAGCTCAGGTTTACTACTCAAGAGAGTTTTCCCTCCCTCCCCGTCCTTCCTTCTTTTTGTGTACCTACTGATATTTTTCCTTTTCCTGCATCTAGACATGCTGTTTTTTCTTTTTGATTTGTTCTCTTCCTGGTATCTTTTACGACTCCAGTACAGTTAATTGATTCTTACTGTTTCTCTGGTTTCCAGAGCCTAAATACAGAACCCTTTAGGAAGAATGAGGTCAGTTCATAATTATTTGTGATTCTACAAACTCCAGGTTGGTCAAGTGAAATTCAAGTTAGAGAACTAAAGAAGTCAAAAACTATATTTTACAGATAAAAAAAAAATAAATCTAAATGGTAATAAAAAGAGGATCAAGAATCAAATTGGAGATTTCCAACTGATTTTTCATTCTCCTTTGTTTTATCTGATGCTGCATCTCTAACATTTTGGGTCATTTTAATTTATACTAATGTGGACTTTCTTGTAACATGTAATAATAGAAAATAGTCTACACCTATGCAGTGCTTATTTTTTGTCACATTATATTCTAAGCCATCCTCAAAAGACTTTATCAAGTAATTATTATCATTTTTTATGATTTTCTAGGTGAGGAAATTGAGGCATGGAGAGATAAAGTAACTTGCCTAGCCTGTAGGTACCCACGCAGTCTAGCTTCACAGTGTGTTTGTGTGGAGAGGATTAAGAAGAAAAGAGCTGATGTCCAATATTCCAGTAATTCAGAGAAGCAAGTACAGATCTATAAGACAGCTTTTTTTCTCTCTCTACAAAAGGATTTTACTTCAAAGAAATATTTTCCAGACTTGTTTGGTATTTTTTATTCCATCATCTTATAAGGGGAGAAGAGTGAGTAGACACGAAATAGTGGAAAGGAAAACAAACAATTGTTCATTTGTGAAACTGTTATTTAATTCCAAATGTTAATTCTAACATAAATTAAAGATAAAAGGATACAAAAATATGTGTTCGAGTGCAAACAGTTGCTGTTGTATTCTTCAAACACATAAGCAAAAGAACAGCGATTTCTAGAAATCTAACAAAGAAATTTGGGTGCTAGCCAACTTGGAAACAAACAAAAAGAATTCATTTGAAAGAATCCTTGCCTTCCAGACCTACCTCTTCACTTATAGGAGTATCATTGTTTAGGAGAATGATAATGCAACATCCCAACAAGAATCCGAGAGAAATAATTAAAAATCCTGGTTATCCTGGGCTTCTTTTTTTGTAACAAGGTTCACATGGGAAGGTTAAAGCCAATTGAAAGTAAAAAGTGGAGTTAAACCTTATTCAGTGGAAACTTTGAAAAGGTATGGGAGCTTTAAAAGAAAAAAAGTCATCATAATTCTCTGAATTGCAGGTATTTTCTCTTTAAGCAGCCTGCCAAAGCCCTTTCATGCCAGTGAAAATAAGCCGTGTGCTACTTTTTGATGATATTGCCCATGATAAACCTCAAATGGTAAGGAAGTTCATTTCAGATACAGATCTGAAGCTAACTTACCCAGCTTATCTGGTCTGAAAATCTCGCTGTAAATCTTTCAAAAACAAGATGACTTTTGAGATTTTTAGTAATCCTAGACTGTATCTGGGGAGAAAATGTGACATGAGCAGTTTTCTCTATGGTTTCAGCTAAGACAAGGAAACACATGACTCAAGGAAATATAAATCCACACGTGAGCAGGAATACCGAGTTCCCGAGAGCACTTAAACGTAAGAAGGATTAAATTGTGTAGGCTTAGTGAAGTGGTAATTTTAAGTATCCCAAAGAGTTTCCACATTCATCAAATTCCTTGCACCTAGTTTTAGGAGTTAGCTAAAACAGAGATAATTCAAATCTATTATAACTATTTCTTCAAAATCAAAATCTGATGCACTGTCCAGTTTTCTGGAGGTGATGAGTAGAATAACAGAGCATATCTCAAAAGTGCCATCTGACCCTTCTAGTGATCTAGAGGGGCTAATTTGACCAATTTGAAGCAGAAAGTTGGGGTTTTCAGCTGGTCTTAAAAGCTACTGCTGCAACAATTGGACTTATTTTGCTCTTTTTTACTCGTACACAATGGTGTCTTGGCATAGTAGATTTTACAAGAAGATTTCAATGAAGAAATGTACCCAAATTTAGGTATTTTAGGAATAATGAAAAATGTAATAATTGACCAAAATATTTTTCAATTCTTTAGAGATAATGTTAAATTATATTAAAACTTAGCCTTGTTGACATATGGGCTTCCCTTGCTCCAGAGAAAAGCAAGAATTTAAGTCCTATTTTTAGCCCTTAGATTAATTACATTATATAGCTACAGACAAGTTATCCTCTTCTTGACAGTCCTTTCTTGAGGAATTTCAGGTAAAATCTAAAACTCTCTTGACTTTACTCATCTATAAAATGAGGGAGTTGGAGCAGATTATCTCTGTGTCTTGTAACTATAAAATTATATGTTTTATATTATTTCTAC
>NW_007732353.1:119174-120448 GCF_000696425.1 Galeopterus variegatus | reverse complement strand
CAAGAATTTAAGTCCTATTTTTAGCCCTTAGATTAATTACATTATATAGCTACAGACAAGTCATCCTCTTCTTGACACTCCTTTCTTGAGGAATTTCAGGTAAATTCTAAAACCCTCTTGACTTTACTCATCTATAAAATGAGGGAGTTGGAGCAGATTATCTCTGTGTCTTGTAACTATAAAATTATATGTTTTATATTATTTCTACATTTTTTCTTCAGTTCCTCCTATTGAGATGAAGATCTTAAACAATGAATAGAATTTACTGTACATGAGGCCATTGAATATTATTTGTGAAAGTAGACACAATAAAACTCTGAGGTCTTTTAAAAGTCAATTTTACAGAAAAGGATACTGAGGCTCAATAAATATCACAACCTCATGAAGATAATTAATAATAGAAAAGTAATTTAGGTCTGGCCTATTTGAATATAAAATTTCATATTCTTTTGCTGACTATATTATATCCAACTAAGTATATAATGTTCAATTTATTTGGTATTTTAAATGTGTTTTTAAAATAACAGTTATATGTGTTTTGTAATTATGTCCATTTAGTCAAATAAACATGAGAAATTTAAAAGATCTGGTATATGTCTATTAAGAAATTATAATGTTAGCTTAAAAAAAAGACAAAACAAAGGAGATTGTGACTCTAAGTTAAGAAGAATTATCAGCACCACACTCTCCTGAGTGAGCCACAGGCTGGCCCTGTGAAAAATCTCTATAACGAGAACTACAAACCACTGCTGAGAAAAATTAGAGAGGATACANAAGATGTGGCAGTTACAAGAGAATTTGAGCTCCAAACTTTTTGTTTTTTGAAAATAGAAGCGAAATCACACTGCAAACGGCATTCAAGCAGGCTTGAAATGTGTGGTGTATATCTGTGCCAAAAACACTCCCTGGATGTTCAGCTTCTGCAAGCCACTTTATCTTTAAGAAGTGAGAGAGCAGAATGTGATTCTCACATCTAGCATGTAGGAATTCAGGTTTGCAAGTTCTATGGGAGAGCCCGTTGAAGCCTATGGGGGAAACGCATTGTGAGACTTCTGTTTCAAAATCTCTGTCAAAAAGCGCCAGAGAAGCTTCCCCGTATAGAATCCAGCATCACTCACTGAACCGAAGATGCGGCAGTTACAAGAGAATTTGAGCTCCAAACTTTTTGTTTTTTGAAAAAATAAGCGAAATCACACTGTAAACGGCATTCAAGCAGGCTTGAAATGTGTGGTGTATATCTCTGCCAAAAACACTCCCTGGAGGTTCAGCTTCTG
>NW_007732353.1:104932-118596 GCF_000696425.1 Galeopterus variegatus | reverse complement strand
ACTTCTGTTTCAAAATCTCTGTCAAAAAGCGTCAGAGAAGCTTCCCCGCTTAGAATCCAGCATAACTCACTGAACCGAAGATGTGGCAGTTAGTAGAGAAGTTGAGCTAAGAGGAGTTTGTTTTCTGAAATTAGAAGCGAAATAACACTGCAAACGGCATTCAAGAAGGCTTGAAAAGTGTGGTGTTTATCTCTGCCAAAAACACTCCCTGGAGGTTCAGCTTATGCAAGCCACTTTAACTTTAAGATTTGAGAGAGCAGAATGTGATTCTCACATCTAGCATGTAGGAATTCAGGTTTGCAAGTTCTATGGGAAAGCCCATTGAAGCCTATGGGGGAAACGCATTGTGAGACTTCTGTTTCAAAATCTCTGTCAAAAAGCGTCAGAGAAGCTTCCCCGCTTAGAATCCAGCATAACTCACTGAACCGAAGATGTGGCAGTTAGTAGAGAAGTTGAGCTAAGAAGAGTTTGTTTTCTGAATTTAGAAGCGAAATAACACTGTCAATGGCATTCAAGCAGGCTTGAAAAGTGTGGTGTTTATCTCAGCCAAAAACACTCCCTGGAGTTTCAGCTTATGCAAGCCACTTTAACTTTAAGATATGAGAGAGCAGAATGTGATTCTCACATGTAGCATGTAGGAATTCAGGTTTGCAAGTTCTATGTGTAAACCCATTGAAGCCTAGGGGGGAAACGGCATGTGAGACTTCTGTATCAAAATCTCTGTCAAAAAGCGTCAGAGAAGCTTCCCAGGTTAGAATCCAGCATAACTCACTGAACCGAAGATGTGGCAGTTAGTAGAGAAGNACTCATTGGTGGGAGCTAAAAATAAACAAATTAATTCACCCACATACACACACAAAAAGAAACCGGGGAGGGGGAAGAAGATATAACAACTATACTTTTTTGAAGTTGTTACAACAAGCAAATGGAAAGGACATTCTTGGGTGGGAGGGGAGAGAGGGAGGAGGGAGGGAGGTGTCGGTGATGGGCCATAATAATCATATACATTGTATATTGACAAAATAAAAATTTAAAAAAAAAAAAAAGAAGAAGAATTAATAGATATACAAATAATAGAAGTTAATGTAGACTTAGCAATCCAATCCAATCACACCATCCAAGGCACAGAGGCTTACTTTTGGAAGAAGCTAAATGTCAAATTAAAAAAAAAAAAAAGATGGGATGAGAATTAAAACTATATATAGCTTGTCTAAGACCATAAATTCTTTAAAAGTTTAAAAGTAAGTTGGAAAAATATTGAAATTATAAAACAATTGCATAATAATAAAGACATAATGTTGGAGTATGAGAAAAGGTATTGATTGTACCGTCCTGACAGTAAATGGTCAGATGGTAGATGATTAAATAAATCAAATTATCACTGTCCAAATCATTGGCATTCCTGGAGAAAATACTTTTGGAGAGATAAGAAGAAAGAGATATTGACATCATTTTTTAAGGAAGGAGGTGTTAAATCTAAGATGTATAAACAGTTAACATCATAAGATTCCTTAAGGTGTGAGTATAAACTTTTCTTTGCCTTCTGGTACATTTGTCTTCCTGTGTTGAATAACCTAAACTTATATATACCTAATTTAGTATATATAAATTTTAATAACCTTTACTATGTACTTTTAGAACATGGGTTTTAGCCATTATTTTCTTGTCCTAAGACTTCAACTTACATCTAGTTTTCATATATTTAGCAAATAATTTAATTTAACAATTACATTCTTAATTAAAAATTATGTATGCTCACTGTAGAAAATATGCAATGTAAAATAGATTTCAGAAAAGAAGTCACTGCTATTAATATTTTTCTTCCTTCCATGTGTATCACCTACTGGAACAATGGTTTTATGTAAGAAAAAAACCTCAGTGACTTAAAAAAAATACTTATTTTGGTTGTTTTTCTTCAGGTCAGCTGGAGTGTGGCTGCTCTAGACTAGGCAGAGATAAACTTGATTATAAGCTGTAGGTTGAGTCTGGGTTAGCACCCCATGTCTCCCATCCTTTTTGGTCTAACAGGTTACACAATGCCTGTTCTTCTCATCTGACTGGCAGAACATACAAGAGAAGCCAAGCAGAAATATCAGATGTCTCTGTCTACAGTAATATAAGATTAGGCACTGTCATTTCTACCTACATTCTATTGACCAAAGCAAGACTAAGCCCTACATCTATTTTTTTCAGCCAATATAAACATTATAAAGATAGTTTAGCAAGAACTTTGTTCCAAAGAAATTAATGTAGCTAGAATTTCTAAACTCATAATTTTTTATTAAATTTAAGAAAAATATTTTACAGTCTCCATTTATAAATCCTGAGATTATAAGATAAACTTTTAGTTTTTACTTATTTTTCTTTACTAGAAAAATAAAAGTTTGGTAAATTATTTCGTAAATGATCTGTTCTCCCATGAAAACGTCCTGCTTTACACATAGTTAATATATGAGAATGACATATCACCACCTTGTAAAATTTAAGAATTAAATCATCCTTCTATGAAAGCAAAGATAATAAAAGTTTCACTTTTACCATAAATAATCTTATTTTTAAATACGTGAAATCATTTTTGCTTGTCTTCCTTCATGTACTCTATAGTTATTTCTTGGGAGTTTCCCTCAAGTTATTTATTTATCTCTATTAACACATATATATCTGCCCCCAAAGTTGTACAGATCTTGGTTGATTAAAATTAATAACTACTTGATACGATTCAGTATTTATTTCTACTTGTAGCTTTTAATTCTCATTTTTAAGACAGTCATTCGTATTGTAAGAAGGTAAGCACTGAAGACAGAGGAAAATGTATCTAGGGAGAAATTCCTATATATAGGAAATGTGTGTAATTTCTCCTTCTTTCCTTATTTTTCAGTAAACTGGACGTTATATTTTATGATCAAATATTTTACTGTTTGCTTTACTAATTTCTACTGGCATTCATCACATTTTTTCTTAGGAAATGTGTGTAATTTCTCCTTCTTTCCTTATTTTTCAGTAAACTGGACGTTATATTCTATGATCAAATATTTTACTGTTTGCTTTACTAATTTCTACTGGCATTCATCACATTTTTTCTTCCCTTACTACTTCAATTTATTTATCATCATTTACTGAAAAATTATAAGCCAACCCTCTAAGGTAAGGCTGTAAATGTAAACATTAAAACACAAACACTGGTTAATGGACACAAGGAATGTTTATGTTCTATAATGATGAACATGCTAATTATACTGATTTAATCATCACATATTGTACACAGGTATTGATATTTCACTCTTTACCACACAAATTTGTTTAATCTATTATTTGTCAGTAAAAATTTAAAAATAAAACACAAACAAATTTAAATATGTGCTTAATGTATCTACCTTACTGGTGACTGTTGGCTAGTCATCTACACTGGGACCAAAAATTTGTTCATATATATCTCATGATTCTTTACTGAATAACTTAGATAAAATCTAATACATGGCTCAGTGGATGAAAATAGATGGTCCCTAAGTTTAGAAAAGTGAAATCAAGTAGGAAAATCTTTTTATGAATTGTGTGTAATTGATAAAATTAACAGCTTATAACAATTTATGCTTGAGTTGGACTTTCTAGTTGACAACTAGTGGGTTTATCAGTGGAAGGATGTATATTAGCCTTCCAGACTTATCATACTACGATTATTCATTTCATAATTGCTTTTTTACAAATTTAGCCTTAATAATAACTAGGTTCACATTGGAAAATTTAGTGTCAGCTAATGATCTATGAGCTTTATTGGAGTGTGTGAAAGCTTCTTTAATACTTTTTTAAAAATCACTTTTTTGTACATTCCATATAATGATCAAATTATCACTTTTATCCTCATTAATATTTTTTTCATTTATAATGTTTAGATAGACATGGTACTACATTAGATATTATTCAAAGCTAGTTCAGTGGCATATGTAGGTCTTTGTTTAAACTAGATGATGGGCATATGTGAATAAATGGGCAGATATACAAGAAGCATGATACAAAAAATGAAAAGAATAAAAATATTACAGAGATAAAACTGTGAAATTATATCAATTGCAAATTCTTAACTTATTTAAATAAGCATTGTATTTTTACTTACAAATTAGGTATGTAACCTGATGTAATAATAAAATGTTATAGATTCCTTCTTATTTTAAAATATTGTTATATGAAGCCAAGAAACCCTCAGAAACTTGGCTATGTGCCAAAATTAAAAACATAACCTTATTATCATCGCAGCCCAAACTGAAAGCTATATTTATCCTCTCTGTGGAAAGCAAATCTTAATACATCTACTGATGGTATCTTAATTCTCTTCCTTTTTATGTTCTATTGGATTCCTACATAATGTACTCATTCGATAAGTGATAATTATTGTGAGCTTACTATGGGTCAGCAACTTTGTTTAGTTTTGAGTAGAAAATCATGAGAAAATAAAACATCCCTGCCCACATAATTGTGATTAATGAAGTGAGGGACATTGTGCTTGCAACAACTGCAATTAATTTTAATAATTTGTCCTTACAATTCCTGCCTAGACATTAGGTATGATTACAAAATTTTTCTAGCACCTAGAACACTGTTGAAAGATCAAAATGTTTGTTTTCTATTTTATTTGTATAAAGCCAACTTTAAATATTGATGAAGATTTAAATTTTTTGTTTTTTCTTTTTCATTAATTTCTACTCTTATTTGTATTTTCTTCTTCCTACTTTTTCACCTTTGCCCATTTTTTAGTAAATTTAGCACATTAATTTTCAAATACTCTCATTTTTAACATATGCACTTGAAATGATCATTCTCTTTTATAGCACTGCAATTGTTGGACCTATGAGCATTGATACATCTTATTTTTGTGATTTCAATTGTAGGTATTTCATATTTACAATAAATATTTTCCTTTAATTTGTGAACATTTTCAAAACTTTCTTTTTCAAATTTTTATTTCCAACTGCATGGAAGATATTGATTTATAATCGTATTCTGATTTTATTGATTTTTGATAAACAATGCAGTCTGTATTATATCAACTCATTGGTACTTGAGGACTCCCTTTATTGCTCGAATATACAGTTTTCATACTTTTTTATGTATGTGCTTGAAAATATCTGAATTACCTAATTTTGGAGAACAGGGTTCTACACTCAGCAACACAAATACAAACACAAATATGTGACCAAATTAATAGCATTGTCAGATTTTTCTATATCTTTTTCTGTCAAACTCTAATAGTATGTGTTAATTCCCTGCTGTGACTATACTATGGTCTAGAAGACTGCACTCTGTTCACTGGAATTTGTAACTACTTAGGAAATGTGGGAAAAGTAGGATAATTTAGTCAGGCTCCCTCAGCTCAGCTCTGGTTCAGAGTCATGCAGCACATTTCTTTGTAAACAAGCTGTGTGTGGGTGGAGTAAGTGCACATGTGCACCAATGTAGCTTTTTAGTTTTGTTGCTATTGTGTGTTCTTCAGTTTGTGAAGCAGGCTGGCCAGCAGAGAGCTCGCATCTAAAAATAAAGCATGTTTACTCTGCTGGCCGCTGCTCAGTTTCAGTTTTTCTTTGGACTTTGCCAGTAGTAGTTGAGTTTCTGAGTTTCTCTGTGAACTGCTTAGCTCATAGTGGTGTGTGTGCTGAATAAAGATTCCTCTTTCTTCAACCAAGGCTCCAAGGACCATTTCATTTGGTTACGTAGCTCATAGACCTGTGAGTGAAGGGTTTGCGAAAGGGCTCGAGGGGTCTGTGAGCTCCAGACCCTAGCTCTAGCTCTACAGGTAATATTTGAGATTTTGTTTTCTGAATTGTCCTATTGCTTTTCTTTGTAAGGTGGGTCTTGGCTCAAAATTATAATTCATTTGGTAACTTATTCTCAGATAGATTATATCAGTAAATCATTAACTATTCTACAATCCTTTCTTTCCGGATTTATAACCTTGGCTTTCCTCTCATTTACAATTTTATCTGCGTGTCTTGCCTTAATCTCACTAGGGATATTCCAGTGTAAACAATGCTCCCCTCTACTCTTCATCCTGCACTTTCTCCATTTCTGCTTCTAGAAGAGTCCCTATAAGTAGCCTCAAATACTTTACAACTTTGCCTAGTATTCAGGCTACTGACAATGTAGACATAGGACAAGCAACCATAAAGAAATTTATGTTATCTTAAACTCTTATTAAGCAATAGATATCATACTCTAAAAATTATGTAATTTAACATTTAGTTGGCTTTTAAATGTTTTTTTATGATAAAATAAACTAGTAATTTACCTAATATTCTAAGTCACTGGTCACAAAAGTAGGCCAAACAGAACATATCTATTCCAATTTTTTTTTTACATTCTTGAGTACAAAAGCCTTATTCTAAGATTCCCTTGTCAAAAGGACCAAATAAGGTTATCTTCACTTTTACTTGTTAAATTAGTGCTGTAACTATATCACATATTTAAGAGGAAGTTTTAAAAAGTTTTATTTCAACTGAAATATTCAATGTGAGGATGTACTTTTAATTTCTATTAAGGAGAGAATGTAAAGCATTTTCAATTCCTGTTCCATTTGATCTAAATGATGATTTTCTTTTTCTGTTTAATTTAATGTCTTTTAGACAATGCTTTGCAAATATTTTTAAAGGAATCAAAATAATCACCCAGCTTACATGAATAATTCCTGAGGTTTTTCTTTTGTCAGAATGATATTCTCATTTTCACTAATAATTTTAATTCAAATGAATAAATGTTTACCCCAAATAAATATTTTATTTTAAATTTCTTTCTATGAAGAAAATTCCTACCCATGTTGTGCTCCTAATTTTGCTTATTATTGTTGAATTGAAAAAAGTATTAGTAATGAAGTGCTGTGAAATTGCCTCATTCTTTTAACTCTTCTGTTTCCTGCCTCAAAGTGCTAAGCAAAACACAGGCAACTTTTTTCTTAGGCAGTTCCTGTGCTGATCATCAATTATTTAATCAATCTTTCTTATTTTCTCCCTCCTTATTTACCTTTTTCTTTTCTCTCCATAACACAACTTTATCAGGGGTCTGCACTAAGGATTATTTTACATTGACTCAACTTATTATAATTGGATTTTTGGATTTACTTTTTCTTTTATTCTTTTCCACATATAACTATTGTGAGAAGTGTTAATTAGTAAATCAGTTTTCAGATATTCCTCAACTCCTGTCAGAACATCATTATATGCAGTTGAAATTTTAACTTTACTTGACACTATTTTTAATTTACATTAGTAAATCAGCACTGATTAAATCAGTTTTCAGATATTCCTCAACTCCTGTCAGAATAACATTATATACAGTTGAAATTTTAACTTTACTTGACACTATTTTTAATTTACATTAGTAAATCAGCACTGATATTAATATTTTAAAAATATGAAAAGCAGGGAAGGTAAATATTATCTAACCTAAAGCTGAAATAGACAATAGAGGACTGGCTGCTTAGCTCGGTTGGTTAGAGCACAGTGTTCTAACACCAAGGTCCAGGGTTCACATCCCCATTCTGGCTAGCCGCCAAGAAAAAAAAAAAAAGAAGAAATGAAAGACAACGAACCTCTGTCCATTCCTTTCCAAATTTTTAAAGCTCTCACCTCCCTTAAAAATACAATCATGTTTTTTTAAGCCATGGTAAGCAGTCAATTATAATAGCTTTTAATAAAATTATGCCTAATTTAAATGCAAAATTGTACCTCCCATACATATAAATTTAAATGACATTAGCCTTGCACATATATTTCCATATTCAAAAACATATATGCCCGAGGTAGACACATCAGATGTTCCCCATTGATGTTCACCTTGTGGTATTCATGCATTTTATAAACCCTTCCCCTTGAGTCTGCTGGCTAGATTCTACTCAACATAATACAGCAGAAGGAAGTGAATACCACTTCCACAATTAGGTTATAAATGATCATAAATTTCTCTTTGGGAGTATAATACTTGTTCCCATACGTGCATGGTCCAAGATCATTGTTAGACTGTTACTGTGACCATTCAATCTCTGTTCCTACCAATTTATGGTTATACCAGATTTAATGACTGAAAATAACAAGAATGTTGATTAGATGCTTATTTGTTCTCCCATGAAATCCTCCCCCTAGCTTGTCAATTACTCCCACGAACGAATCTGTTCATAGGCCAAGAGACTCTTGTAAAGGAACGCCTTTTCACTATAAATACTCAGAATGGCTTTCTAGTTTTCCACTGGAAAATGATGCAATTTTCTAAGTGTGCCCTTGTAAAGGAAAACACGTGTGTGTGTGTGTGTGTGTGTGTGTGTGTGTGTAAAATCATTAGAATAGTGGTTCTATTCTATGATTAATTCCAGGAGTCCATGTCTGCTAGCAAGAGTGTAAATAAGTGGAATGTTAGCCCACATCTGCCTCAAGGTAGGCCCACTGGGACTTAAAACTATGCTAATCTCATGTTTATTTTCTCTAGTATGGAGAATACTTGGAATAGATAATTCTGCAATAGGAAAAATCCCCACAGTGGTTCCCTGACTTTTGAGGTATGGATTTTATGATAGAAAGAACAAAGCCCACTAAATTTCCTTTTCCTGAAAATATAGTCAATCAAAACAAATGCTCACTCCTGGGGGGAATATAGAGATTAGCAACTCTATCAAACACACTTGAACAATCCACTAGTGTGGTTTTCTATTTTAACTCATTAAAAAAGAATATATTTTCATATAAATTTTAGATTCAGAGCAAAATTCAGAGAAAGGTATAGAAATTTTCCATATATTCTCTGTTCCCACACATATATAATTCCCACCCCCAATTATTAATATCCCCCACCAGATTGGTACATTTGTTATCAGTCTGGATTACCTAAATTGACACATCATAATCACCCAAAGTTCATAGTTTACATGAAGATTCAGTATTGCTGTTGTTCATCCTATGGTTTTGGGACACATTATAGTATCATACAGAGGATTTCCACTGACTGCCCTAAAAATTCTTCATGCTCCACCTATTTATCCCTCCGTTCCCTCAGCCTCCCAAGCCTTGGTAACCAGATACTTTTCTACTGTCTCCATAGTTTTGTCTTTTCTAGAATGTCATATGATCAAAATCATACGATATGTAGCCTTTGTAGATTGGCTTCTTTCACTCGGTATCATGCATTTAAGTTTCCTCTATACCTTTTCATGACTTGATAGCTCATTTGATTTTAACACTAAATAATATTCCAGTGTCTGGATATACCACGATTTACCTTTTCACTTATTGAAGGACATATTTTTTGTGTCCAAGTTTTGGCAATTAAGAATAAATCTTCTATAAGCGTCCATGTGCATGTTTTTTTTTGTGTGGATCTATGTTTTCAACTCCTCAGGATAGATACCAAGGAGTGAAATTGTTGAATCATATGGTAAGAGAATTTTTAGTTTCTAAGAAACTGCAAGACCATATTCCAAAGTGTCTGTACCATATTTCATTCCCACCAGCAATGAATGAGAGTCCCTCATTCTCCACATCCTCTCCAGCATTTGGTGTTTTCAGTTTTCTGGATTTTGGCCATACTAATAAGTGTGTAGTGATATATTACTTTTGTTTTAATTTTATTTACATTTTCCTGTTGACACATAATGTGGTGCATCTTTTCACGTGCTCCTTTGTTATCTGTGTATCTTCTTTGTTGAATTTTAAGGGTTCTCTGTATCTTTTGGATAATAGTCCTTTATCAGATGTGTCTTTTACAAATATTTTCTCCCAGTCTGTAGCTTGACTTTTTACTCTACTATGGTGTCTTTTGTAGGCCAGCTATTTTCAATTTTAGTGAAGTCCAGCTTATAAATTACTATTATTAATTTTTATGGATCATGCCTTTGGTGCTGTATCTAAAAAGTCATGGCCATACCCAAGGTCGTCTATGTTTTTTCTATGTTATCTTCTAAGAGTTTTACAGTTTTGCATTTTCCTTGTAGGTCTATGATCCATTCTGAGTTAAATTTTGTAACTGGTGTTATGTCTGTGTCTAGCTTTTTTTGTTTGTTTTTGCATGTGTATGTCCAATTGTCCCTACACCATTTGTTGAAAAGAATATCTTTCCTCTATCTTTTTACTTTTCTGTCAAAAATCCATTGATTGTATTTCTGGGCCCTCTACACTCGTCCATTTACCTATTTGTTCTTTCACCAAAAACACACTGTTTTGATTACTCTGTAATATGCTTTGAAGTTGGGCATTGTCAGTCCTCCATATTTGTTATTTTTTAATATTGAGTTGGCTATTCTGGGTCTTTTGCCTTTTCATATAAACATTAGAATCATTTTTTCAGTATCTACAAAATAATTAGTAGAAATTTTGATTGGGATTGTATTTAATCTATAGATCAAGTAGGGAAGAACTTGACAATGATTGAGTCTTCCTATTTATAAACCCAGAATATCTCTCCATTTATTTTGTTCTTTTATTTCTTTCATCAGAGTTTTGTAGTTTTCCTCAAATAGATATTTACTTATTTTGTTGGATTTATAACTAAGTATTTCATTTTGGGGGTGTTAATGTAAACGGCATTGTGTTTTAAACTTCAAATTTCACTTGTTCATTATTGGTGTATAGGAAAGCAATTGACTTTTGCATATTAACCTCATCTATTGCAATCTTGCTATATAGATTATAGGACTGGTTATTAGTTCCAGGAGGTTTTTGGTGATTTTTCTAGATTTTCTATGTAGACAGTGTCATTTGTGAAAAAAGACAATTTTTTGTTTTCTTCCTCATTGTATAATTTTTCTTTTCTTGTCTTGTCTTATTGTGTTAACTGGGACTTTCAGCATGGTGTTGAAAAAGAGTTGTGAGAGGGGCATCCTTGCCTTTTTCTTTATTTTAGTGGGAAAACTTCTAGTTTCTCTCCAGTAACTATGATGTTAGCTGTAGGTTTTTTGTATTTTTTTAAAATCAAATTAAGAAATCTTCCCTGTATTTCTAATTTACTAAGTTTTTTGTTTTAATCATAAATGGGTATTGAAATTTGTCAAATGTCTTTTCTGCATCTGTTGATTTGATCATGTGGTATTTCTTTTTTATCCTGTTGCCGTGATGAATTACATTGTTTTCCAAATGTTAAACCGGCCTTAATATCTGGGGTAAATTCTACTTAGTCAAGGTGTATAATTCTTTTTATACATTGCTGGATTCATTTTGTTAATATTTTGTTAAGAATTTTTGCATCTATGTCCATGAAAAATATTGGAATTACATTGTTTTCCAAATGTTAAACCGGCCTTAATATCTGGGGTAAATTCTACTTAGTCAAGGTGTATAATTCTTTTTATACATTGTTGGATTCATTTTGTTAATATTTTGTTAAGAATTTTTGCATCTATGTCCATGAAAAATATTGGTCTGTAGTTTTATTTTCTTGTAATGCCTTCATCTGGTTTTGGTATTAGGATAATTCTGGTCTCATAGAAGAGGTAGGAAGTATTCCTTTTCTTCTCTACTCTGAAAGAGGTTATAGATAATTGGTATAATTTATTCTTTAAATATTTGGTGGAATTCACCAGTGAACACTTCAAGGCCTGGTATTTTCTGTTTTGGAAGGTTATTCATTATTGTCTCAATTTTTTTAATGGATATAAGCCTATTAAAATTATATAATTTTTTTGCTTTAATATTGGAAGATTGTGTCTTTGAAAGAATTATTCCCTTTCATCTAACTTATAAAATTTGTACCCATAGAGTTGTTCATAGTAATTCTTTATTATTCTGTAATCTCCATGGAGACTGTAGTGACATCCCCTTTTTCATTTCTAGTATTAGTGATTTGTGCCTTCTTCCTTTTTTTTTTTTTCTTAGTTAGGATGGCTATAGGCCTATCACTGTTATTGATCTTTTCAAAAAGCCAGATTTTACTTACAACAATTTTCTCTGTTGATTTCCTGTTTTCAGTTTTATTGATCTCTACTCTAATTTTTATTATTTCTTTTCTTTTTATTACTTTAGATTGCATTTTATGTTATTTTTGTAGTTTCCTAAGATGGACACTTAGATTATTAATTTTAGATATTTTTTTTTCTTTTTTACTATGCATATTCTATGCTATAAATTTTTCTCTAAATTTTTTAAATAAAAAAATTATAATGGTAATTCAGTAACATATTTTAAAAATTTTCCCTGTAAAAGCAGAAATACTACTGATTTATTTTAAATCCTCTTCTTTCTGAACAATATGATGATTGTTCATAAATATCCTATTATAAAATTTTAGTCCACATCTTGCAAAGAAAAAAAAATTATGAGCTTTTTTTTGAAGACTCTTCAAAATGCAGTTTTCTTTATTTCCTAGCATTCAACTATTTTCCTTTTTCCTCCCTTTGATTAACTATTACAAATTTTTTAGTTTTTATTTTACTTTATTTTTTATTTTTTAAAAAGATAACCATAAGGGGATCTTAACCTTTGACTTGGTGTTGTCAGCACCATGCTCACCCAGTGAGCCATAGGCCGGCCCGAACTATTATAAATTTTTTAAAGCAGTGTTGAAAACCTGTGGAGTTGGTAAGCATTTTTCTCAAACTCCATGTCAGATTTTTGTGTTTTCAATCAGTGCCACTCCCAGTTGCTATCAGGTATTCCAAAGCTAATACAAGAATGTATGTATATGCTAACTAAAAAAAAACTGTCATTTTTCAAATAAATTTTTTCTGTTTAAAATGAAATATTTTTAAACATCCTGCCTAGCTACAATTTGAAAGATGCATGCTTTTAACCCCTATGTGAAAACAGAAAACAAAGCATGCAAAGCATACAAACGTGTCACCTTGTAAGTTACTTCCTCATTCTTCTGTTCACAAGGAACGATTCCCTGTGGTTATATAGAAAATGTGAATATCCAAACACGGTAAGATTCAGTAAGATGCAAAAGTGATTCTCTGCATTCAATATCTGTCTTCTTGTAGTCTTTGAAAATAATTACGTAGATGACTTCAGAACTGCTTTTCAGTATTGTCATTTGGTGGGTTTTCTTCAGGGTTGACTACAGTGCATCGAGTTCTTCACTGGATGGCCATTTGCCAATGATTTAGTACAATATATATTTTAAAATATGTTTATCAATATATAGCAATGCTAGAAATATGAATTTTATTGTATAACATATGATAAGCTAAAACTGAAACTTGTATATGTGCATATATGGTAAAAAATTTAAAATAAACAGCATTGCTTAAATTTCTATTATTGTATTGGGAATATTGAATGTCAAATGGACATAAAATAGGATAATTCTTTTAACTAAATGTGAAACAAATTGAATCAATTAACTTACAGAAACTGTCAAGATATAAATTGAATATCCTATAATGTGCTAGAGTATAGTTATTGCTCTCCTGGCACTAAATAGATGTTTGACTATAGGTAGGTGTATCAATCTAAGTTAGCTAGTCTTTGTTGTAATAATATAATAATGTAAATGTCAGGTCATTTTTTGCTCATGCTATGTGTCTTATGTGAGATAAGAGACCCTGGACTAAGGTGCCCAGATTTAGCAAATAAAAATAAAGGCAACCAGTTAAATTTGAATTTCAGAGAAACAATAGATATATTTTTAGTATAAGTGTGTCCCATGCAATATTTGAGATATACTTCTACTAGTTTTGCTGTTGTTGCTGTTTTTTTTTTTTT